>NW_021145094.1:1877249-1941485 GCF_900634775.1 Gouania willdenowi | reverse complement strand
CGTTCTGGAGGAACAAAACACAAATACACAGTGTAAGAGCACGATCCGGACTAAGACACAAGAAAGACATGTAGGATTAAAACAACTCACTGTGAGACTGGGCCCTTCACTGGGGCCATCACTGGGGCCATCACTGAGGAATTTTGTGGGGGGCAGTACTCAGCTTTCAACAAGATGGTGTCGACTGTACGGTCCTCAATGGTTGGGGCCCCATATCTGACATCAATAAACACTATAGGGCCAGGTTTACAGTGGCCCCTGTACTGGCCTCCATGTTGGGCTCCGTACCTGTGCTCTTGATTGGGGACCTTTTTCTGAAAAGCAAAAGAACATCTATATTTTAGGAAGAATCAATAACACATTAACATTATTAAGTAGAAAATTCTACAGAAGGGGAAGGGGGCGTGTCCAGGTTCCTACCAGCTGAATATACTCCTGCTTTTCCCGGGCACACATCCGCTCATCAACAGGACACAAAACATCCTCCAGACTCTGAGGGAGGAAATCATGTATTAGTAACAAAAGGTAAAATAATGTAAGCATTAAGATCAGTGATATTTACAAACACTTTACACCAGTTATGCAGAGAACCACAATAATAATATACAGAATGATCTCATCAATCATCCAAAGTTAGAGAAAGAACAACTGAACAAAAGCTTCATCTTTAAGGAGAATGTTTCTGTCAATAACTGTAATAACTACTGCTACCAGTAGAAATTCACTGATACAATTATTATATATGAATATAGAGCTTCATTTGTGTTTAGGTTATGTCTTACTTCAGTTAAAGTTGGCTGTTGAACAGCAGGATGAGATGGAGGTGGAAGTGGGGGGTTAGTGACCTCCTGGAGCCCCTCCTCTGAATCCTGAGGATGGAGATGCTTCCAATGCTCTGCTTTCCACCTCAAGGTGATTATTTTCTTCATAATGTCTAACATTGACACATAGAATCATTAATGCTCACTAACTGTGATCTATTACAGTGTAATAATTCACAGACTAACCAAAGCTTAATGACATTAAGGATCACTGTTAAACAGCTGCTAACAGTTTACCACACTACATGCTAATCACTGCAGAGATGAAAGACATCTCATTTACATCACTGTTACATTGCATTTCTCTCTATTGATCATTTTTAAGATGTTTTTGTAGAAACACATAACACCCAGGGCACTGTCACATTAAGTCTGGAAACATAATATCACCTTAAAAGCACTTACTTTGAGTTTACTTAAAATGTTTTTTAAACTGTTGCTGATGATACTTTAAAAAAAAAAAGGTATTTTTAATATCAAAGAGCGATGTAGACTTCTGAGGAGAATTCCTTGTTGATGAAAGCTCAAAAACTGAAGAATGAAGGTTTTCTATGCTGAAGATGAAAGTTCGCTGCACTTCAAAGCCAAGTTGGTTTGTTTGTACAAGTTACTATGGAACACAGAAATATGGAACACTTGGTTTCCATAGTGATAATTTCAGGTGACTCAGTAGCCTCAGGTCATCTACATGCAGTGCCTGCACTAAAATATATCATTTACAGTTAGAAAAAAATAGTCCAAACTAAACTAAAAAAAAAAAAAAAAAAATGATATAATTCAAATTAAATGCACGGCACAATATAACAATTTTATGATATTTTTTCTTGTCTTTAGCTTTTAGACCAGAACAGAAGGGGTCCATTAATTGGTCACATTCAAAGATTAAAGATTAAATCAGGGATTTTGCTTTTATTTATTGGCATATATATTTTTACACATATACAAATCTATTATCTGCATTTAACCCATCCCTGAGGAGCAGTGAATGGGGTTAAGGGACTTGCTCAACATCCCACAGCGATTGCCCGGGCGAGATTTGAACCAGCGACCCTCCAATTACAAGCCCAGCGTTCTAAACCAATAACACTCCACCATTAGGACACAACTCTACAAAGTTTACAATGCTTCCAAAATAACTTCTCTCCTCAGAGTAGGACTTAAACCATTGTCCATTTAGTCCAACCCACGTTTGAAATCTCTGAGAAAAAATGTTGTGGTTCACAGTGTGAAATGCAGCACTTAGATCCTATCAAATGAGAACAGAAACTCTTGCTGAATCAGTGTTCAACCTTATTGATCACTTTGATCAGAGCTGTTTCTGTGCTGTGATCAGAACCAAAGCCTGACGGAAATGTATCAAATACTAATGTTGAAGGTTATTAACCCTTAGATTGTATATCCTGTTTCAAAAACTGGTTGTCATCAAATTATCTCCAGATAAATTCAAACAAAACAGAAACTCTGATCATTGCTCCTGATAAAAACATCCTCTAATTAAAAACTCTCTTGGTGATCTGGGCTCATCTGTTAAAACCAGCCTCAGAAACCTTGGGGTTGTTTTTGATCAGTCCATGTCTTTGGAGGGACATTGTCGTCAATTGACTAAAAACTGTTTTTACAACCTGAGAAATATCTCTAAAGTGAGGCATCTTTTATCAAAATCAGATCTAGAACTGGTCATACACGCATTTATATCATCTCGTATTGACTACTGTAATTCTGTTTTTACTTGTTTTAATAAGTCGACCCTAAACAGACTCAGATCGTTCAGAACGCTGCTGCCAGACTTTTAACTGGTGCTTCTAGAACATCCCACATCACCCCCATTCTTGCTACTCTGCACTGGCTTCCAGTTAAGTTTCGCATAGAATATAAAATATTAGTTCTCACGTTCCGAGCGTTACATGGTCAGGCCCCTAAATATATCTCAGACTTGTTGTGCCCCTACTCATCAGGGCGATGCCTTCGGTCTTCAGGTCAGGGTCTCCTAAAGACCCCAAAAACTAAATTTAAAACCAGAGGAGACCTGACGTTCCAGGCTGTAGCTCCCAGACTCTGGAATAACCTGCACCAGTCTCTCAGGGAGCTCAACTGTGTGGTCACTTTTAAAAAACTGCTGAAGACTACACTTTACAGTAAAGCTTTTAGTTACTGGATTTTAATTTTTATTTATCCTTTAATGTTGCTGTTCTTATGATGTTTATGCACTCTTGTTTTATTATTCTATTGTGTTGCACTTGTACTTTTACCACAACTCTGTACAGCACGTTGTGATTTTATCTGCAAAAAGCACTTTATAAATAAACTACTTACTTACTTATAATAAGTCATTAGTGAATACCAGAGAACCACATGAGTGAGTATGAGAAATTATAAGAAAATATCTAATGAAAATAAAATGTTAATGTCTGACTTAAAGACAAGCAATGTGAAATTAATAATAAATATGCAACGTGCTGACTTGTATATAAACTGTAAGTATATTAAATAAACACATGTGCTTCATATACACATTTATGTTTTTATTTTGGCTGTTTTATAATTTAGGAATTAGGGCTGGGCGATAAATTGAGATTCAAGATGTATCAAGTTTTTTTATTTTGGCAATATAGAAAACTATAATATTTCATGTCTACATATATATATATATATATATATATATCCCTTATTTTCAATATATATATATATACTGTATATATATGTATATATTATAGCTTATTATGTATCAAAATACTAGTTTTAAGAGTCGCTGCTTTTACTTCTCAGAACAACATGTAAATCAGAATCAGAATCAGAATCAGAATCAGTTTTATTGACCAGGTACAGTTTAGAACAATACGAGGAATTTGACT
Source organism: Gouania willdenowi (assembly GCF_900634775.1). Classification (NCBI taxonomy): domain Eukaryota; kingdom Metazoa; phylum Chordata; class Actinopteri; order Blenniiformes; family Gobiesocidae; genus Gouania; species Gouania willdenowi. The sequence continues at coordinate 1,937,812 of NW_021145094.1, read as the reverse complement.
AGGTAGTTGCAGTGAAAGGAGACACATCAACACACCAGAGCAGCCGTTTGCGGCGCCCACATATTTAGGTGAAAAAAGGATCAATAACAGGAGGAGAGGAGGGGTGAGGGGAAAAAAAAACTGCCAGTTTGAAACTGATTTCCCTAAACAGAGAAAGCAGTGTGAAACCAGGAAAAAAAAAACCGCCTCTGCAAACATAAATGTAAGCATGACACAGTCAAACAACTCGAGACAAGGCATGTAGGAAGGGTTGGGTGGGAGGTTGGCTGGGGGAGGGGGTCAGGTGGGAAGAACAACAGGAGTCCAGCCGTTTGGGGACATGGGCGTGCTGCCAGTCGGCGCTGCAACCACGCCTCCATGCAGCTGCGGTTGGGAGGTGGGGAAAGATGGCCGACGAGGCATTTGAAGTTGAAGACCTGTAGCTGCGTTACTGACAACCAGATGACGTGTGGAAAAGTTCAGCATCAACAGTTCCAGGAGGAATGTAGGGAGGGAGCGGGGGGAGGGAGTGGGGGGTAAGAGCCGCCGTCTGCAGAAACTTCCTGGTGATAAGAATTGAGACAACCTTGGCTTTAGCCTTGGCTGGCTGGGGAGCCGAAAGGGAGATAAGCAATGTGATTTGATACAGGCTATGTTAATTTCCAATAGCCTTCTGTCCTGGGTCTCTCTGCTGTAATCCAATGAGTGGCCTAGTTTCCACTTCCAAGCCTGGTCTCTAACTTCTCCCAGTTGTTATCCATAACGCGTAGACGATCCAAAAGCAGCTCTTGCTTGCTTTTGATATCGATCAACACATGAGTCTGAGTGTTCAGAGCCCTGCTACATCCTTCAGAAATCACTGGCAGCTTTTCCAAAACAGTCACCAGCGTAGTACGGACTTTTCGATAGATTAGGAAGCCACCAGCTCCGATCAGCAGCATGCCTACTATCATTATTCCAATCATGTAGATGTCCTCCACGTCTTCCACGGAAAGGATGGACAGACACACAACTCGCCACTTGTTCCAAGGGTCAAGGGTGTATCCAGCCGCAAACGTCCCGCTTGGACATGCGGGGTCGCCACCCCTGGTTCTTTGCGTCGAAAAAATCTGATCGATAGCACTGAGAGACCAACTAATTAATTCCATTATTCCGGTTTTGGATGAGTTGCAGAGAGAGGCTCTTGTTAGTTTCACAAGACCTGACAAAGCAGCAGCTGGGAGAGAGATAAGAAAGGAAGGGAGGGAGAAACAGAGAGTGCGACTGACCTCGTCGAGAGAAGCAAGAAGAAGGCTCAGTTAGATGATTAATAAGTGTCACATATTGATCAGGTGTTTGTTAATAAATGAGCCTGTGTAACATTTTCCATCAGCAAATTTAACCCAGAATTTTCTTTCTGATCAGACTTTATTTGATAAAATTATCTAGATTTATATTATATATCATCATTTAGATAAAATATATTGAGATATGAGTGTTGGTCCATATCACCAGCCCTAGTAGGAATGTTCAAAACATTTAAATGTTAATAAAGGTCGACCTACCAGATTCTAATCACATCATTGTATTTAGTAAGTAGTTGACAAGTGGGTATTTTAGATTTATTGTACATCTATATTAAAATATAAGGAATACTGGAGCTTAGTTGGGAGGGTGGGACGGATCGTAGTGGACGCCAGAAAATTTCCCTTATTTTCAAATCCAAAACTTGACAGATATGATCTAAGAGAACCAGAACTGAGATCAACCTTCTGTCTGAGGTTAAGAGAAGATCATTGGTTACTTTTACTAAGACAGTCTCTGTGCTGTGATTGGCTCTAAAGCCAGACTGAAAGCTCTGTATAAATTGTTCCTAAGTAGGTGATCACATAGTTGACCTGTGATGACTTTTTCAAACATTTTGGAAACTAAAGGGAGATTAGATATTGGTCTATAATTGGACAAGTCATTTTTATGGAGAGGTTTGATTACAGTGGTTTTAAAGGTCTGTGGTACATAACCTGTTGACTGTATGTCTGCTTAGAGCACACCTTCTTTTAAGTGTATCTCAAAGCGTGTGAGAATAAATGAAAACAAAATAATCTAGCGTACAGTCAGAAAATAGAGGGGTTTGTATTGTCCTATCGAAGGAGAAGCTTGTTGGCTATTTGCTAGTTGTCCCCCTCCATGCCAAAGTTCAAGGCTAAGGTGATATAGCACTACCACCAAAGGCTGTGGTGGACTTCTTATGGCTTGGTATCCTCGTGGCTTTTGAAACAGTGTCTTTTTTGGTGAAGATGTTCCAGCAGACGTGTGATTAGTCTGCAGTTGCTGCCCATCATTCAGGCAGTAATCGTGGCGTTTAACCCGCAACTCATTGGTGGGGGAGTGTCCAACCAACTCCGACGCCCACAGGTTTTCAGTCTTTGATGATGGGGCAGGATGTGTTAATCCCAGCATTGGCATGTGGCCCATTCCATAGACGATGAGAAGTTGACTTGGGAGTGAGCGAGTTATTTCGTTGCAGCATTGCTTTGCTGAATGGGAGAGTTGAGTCCTTTGATAGTTGATTTCCTTCTGAAGCTTGGTCCTTTGAATGATGTTGACATTTCATTAGCATAAGAGTTGGAGGTGATTTCATTCATTAAGAGCTTTCATTGAAGATGTCGTTTCTTCAGGGACAACCGCAAAGCCAACAGAAACTAACAATAAAATAATAAAAAATGATAATGATGATAACAGTAATATTAAAATAAAATAAAATGAAATACTGTATTCATCTGTGTGTGTTTGAGTGCGTGTTAAAATAAAAATAAAAATAGTGTCTGTGTTGCAATGGCTTAGCACTATTCTGTAGGCAGAGGGAAAGCTGAGAAACCACAACGTTGTGTCACTAACGCTGTTAGTTTTGGGAATCAAGTATGTAGTGTCTTAATCATGTGACCTTTCACTAAACTGGCCAATGAGGGGCACTACTCGCTCGCTGTGTGTGTGTGTGTGTGTGTGTGTGTGTGTGTGTGTGTGTGTGTGTGTGTGTGTGTGTGTGTGTGTGTGTGTGTGTGTGTGTGTGTGTGTGTGTGTGTGTGTGTGTGTGTGTGTGTGTGTGTGTGTGTCTCGCTCGCTCTCTGTGTGTGTGTGTGGGTGTGCCTCCCTGTGTGCGCGTACAACACACGTCCGCACGTTCAGCTGAGAAAAAAGCCAAAACGCACAGAAAATGCAGCAGCCGACTCTCGTCCAAAATGAAAGCATTAAAGCCAAACAACCAAAGGGAGAAATCTGATTCCATTCACACGTTTAAACAAAATAAAAACAAAGATTTAACAAAAAAAAAAGTAAAACTCACCGAAAGCTTGCCGGTTTCATGATCTGAGTTCACATCATACCAAGATTGTATATACGCATGCATATATTATTTGTTTATTGGATTTTTCTGTTTGATTCCATTATTAGTGTTTTACTCCCTGTAGTCTTAACTACACTTTAGGTTAGGGTTGGGGTTTTAATCTATTTTGATATCGGTACAGAGGTGAACTCAGTACATGGTACCGGGGTGTTTTGGAAATTTTGGTTGCCTGTCTATCCTATGGTCGGGACCTCACAGGCTGTCCGTGGAGGTGCCTGAACCAAACCAAAGTAAATAATGACCAGCCGTACTAGATGCCTGAACAAAAATACCCGAGCCCGAAGAAAATATAGGGAACTTATAATATTAAAAAGCAAAGAACTTCAACAATTTGAGCCCTTTCTCATGGCAGTCTTTTCACTGCGTCAAAACACAGAACAGCTGAAGGAGGAGAGAACCTCCAGAATGATGAAAATCAATACAGTACTCGACTGGTTGCCTGTCTATCAACACAGAGCGAATATACATATATGTAAATGAAAATTTTTATATATATATATATATATATATATAAAAAGGCCGCTTTACCTTAATTGTCCGAATTGGTGTTTGAGGATCAACCGATGGTTCGTGGTCCAGTCTCTGTCTGAGGGGCAGACTCGGAGTCCCATGCTTTGGGGTTTTAAGTGCGTCCACTCTCCGGTGCTGGTCCACGGCAGAAGCCCCCCAGAGTAGAAGATGGATCCTGTTCGTGACGCCAATTTGTCACGGCAAATTTGCGGTTGACCTCATTTGGAGACATGATTTATTGCTCTGGTTGAATGATGGAGTCCAGTCGAAGTATTGATGATTTTATAAAAAAAGGTTTATTATAAAACTAAATAAAAAAAGAGTACAAAGATGGACAAAAATTAGTGACCGCCTGGGCGGACGTCCGATGATCGAGTGGCCCACAGTAATAACTCATCACGTATATTCCCCCTCAGTCCCCCTTCCTCCTCCCCCCAGGAGATAAAGAGGACAGAGAGGAGGTGAAAGAAGAAGGTGAAAAGAGACAGTTTCTTCTTTAGGTCAAAACAACCAGTTCTCTGGTATCTCCTGATTGTCGTGAGTGTTGGAGGTGTGTGCGTGTATGGTGTTTATGTGTATGAATGGATGTGTATTGGGTGTGTATGTGTGACTAGGTGAGTGTGTGTAGGCATGTGAGTGTAGGCATGTGAGTGTGTGATGCCTTTGAGTCTGAGGGATAATATGTGTTTTGGGAAGCTGACCTCGAGAAGAGAGCAGAAAACATGAGACAGCAGAAATGAAAAGTCTCAACTTAAAGCCTTAAAAAGAATAAGGTCTATGAGTAAATATGAGTAAATATGTTAATAAACATAACTAACATTTTTTGCCCTGACAATATTTTTTTAAATCCACTTTTATTTCATCACAATCCAAACACCAAATGTGAAACTTCTTTAATAAAATGTTTCCTCCCACTGTTGAGAAACATACATGTTAGGTTGGATGGAGTGTGTAACCAACCTGGAGAAGTGAATGGTTGCAGAGAACCATTGAATCTATTGTTGGTGAGACTTCATCATGACACTGATCATTCACTTTGATTGACAGGACAGATGATCAGAGGTGCTGAGTTTTACCACCGTAGTTTAAACCAGGACTAAAGTATGGGTGTAGTTTGTGAGTGAAGCAGCAGTGAGTAAAGGAGTAGATCAGAGCTGCTGCATCTACATCATAAAAGGAGACCACACCCTCCTCATAGTCCACAAACACACCCACCTTCTCAGGAACACACTTCAGATGAAGAATAACTGAAGGATCTTCACATGCTGCATACACATTTCCATCTCTGAGGATCACAGTCCATAAACCATTCTTAGGAGTCGCAGTAATATATCCCTTCCTGTTGATGGAACTGCTGCAGCCTCTTCATCTCTAACATCTTCATCTTCATCATCTTGTCACTGAGTGTATCCTCCAGCTGAGCCACAGCTCTCAGCACAGTTCCTTCATATGATGATGGATGGACCATGACCTCTGTCCAGTCCTTGGTGGCTGGAGGAGCTTTCAGGGAGCAGAAGTGTTGGAGGAAGTGGTCTTCAGAGTGGGAGAGCTGCTCCACCTCAGAGCTTCTCTTCATCAGCTCAGAGATTTCCTCCTCCAGCTCTTTGATCAAACCTTGAGCCTCTCTCTCTTCTGCTTCCTGTTGCTCCTCCATTGTCTTCATCAGCTCCTTCAGGCCTCTCCGAACAAGCTCCATCAAAGCAGTGAACATCTCCACACCTTCAGCTTTCCCTCTGTCTGCTGCTTCCTTCCTGAATCTCACTGACTCTCTGATCTCCTCCAGCTTCTCTCGTCTCTTTTGGATCATCTGCTGAAGATAAACTTTCTTGTCTTCAAACAGATCTTCTCCCAGAGGGACTAACTGGTGACTCCTGTGCTCCAAAACAGAACACATCAAGCAGAAACGTGTATGATCACACTGACAGAACAGCTCCAGAGGTTTGCTGTGCTTTGGACACATCCTGGATTCCAGGTTCTCCACAGGCTCCACCAGCTGATGTCTTCTCAGGCCTGATGCTGTCAGATGAGGCTCCAGGTGAGTCTCACAGTAGGAGAACACACAGTCCAGGCAGGACTTCAGGGCCTTTACTTTGGTTCCAGTGCAGACGTCACAGGGAACTTCTCCTGGTGCTGCTGCTTTCTTCTCAGATTCACGTCTGAACTGAGAAACCATCTCACGCATCATAATATTGACCTTCATCTGAGGTTTAGTGCTGAACACCTGATTACACACGGGACACCTGCTGGTGGTACTGGTGTCCCAGTGTGTGCTGATGCATGTTTTGCAGAAGTTGTGTCCACATGGTGTGGTGACTGGATCAGTGAGCACCTCCAGACAGATGGAGCACAGGAAGTGATGTTCAAACATCCCACTGCAGGCAGGAGACATGTCCACAAACTGAGGGACAGAGATGAACAGCACATTAACAGGACACTCTCATTGTTGTGGAATGTTCCTTTACTAATGTTTCTGAGTCCATCTCACTGAGATCACCTCTAGTATTTAGCATTGATTCAGTCATCCTGTAGTAATGTAGACAGTCGGCTGTGCCTCAGCAGCTGAATGTAAAAGTGCAATAGTTTGAATGTTTAAGGTTCAAATTAGTTCTAAGGTTCTCTCATATTGACACTGGAATTTTTCAAAATTATAGGTTAGATTTTTTTGCGTACTTTATTTTAATGTACAATCTTGTTTTCTTTAAAATAACCAATATATTGTGTAATAACAGACTGAGGTTTAACAGCACAAACCTTTAAAGTCTGCATGGACCACACACTACATTTAACAGTGATTTTGTTTGGGAAAACAAATTAAACTAATTATCTGCCTCAAATGTAACTTATAAATACACGTCATTTCTGTGCAACTTGTGATTGAAATTCACAAGTTGTGATTAATCGTGATTATTTAGTCTGATTTGCAATTGATTGGTTATTTTTTTAATCCATTCACGGCTAATTTATATTAAAAAATAAAAATCGTTCCCCATGAGCAGTAGAGACCTTTCTTAGATTTTATCACACATCACATGACTTTTGGTGGTGGGTGGTAGATGATGGAAACCAATGGCAAACTTTTTTTCAAAATGAACATTACATTTATATCAAACCTCATTTGGACCTGATAAAATGAAAGTTAAAGATATGGAAAACGTCACGTCACCAATTCTAAACTTTAGTTCAAGTTATCTTCAATGTTCCTCAAATAAAGATATCTATGTAGTTGTAGATATCTGAGAAGATGTTTGGACTTGGCAGAAGTAGAAAGTTATCTTATTCTGTTTGTTTTATTCATTTTTATATTAACTAGTCACGTTTCCTGAGATGCAATTGCCGTTTGCTAAAAAGCAAAATTGTTGATTATCTAAAAAAGGAAACAAATGGTTCATTCATTCCTAAGTCAAATATGTTAGTTTCTCATGTATGAATATAATTTCTCTTTAACTAAAAAAATATGTTAATCTATGGAATTTTGGATTACAAAAATATTCAATAGCTACAGCCTTGAAACATATTGTAGACAATTACATATAACATGTTTGACGTGAATCCCTGTTTTAAATGTAAACAAAATGAGCTAAATGCTAAAAACAGCTAGAAAATTGTCATTTACCTTTGACATTAGACGTCCTATAATTAAGCCCTTCAATGTTTAAAGGTGTTCCCATAAAAAGCAGCAGAGCAGCAATCCGTCACTTCCTTTCAGCAGCTCAATTCCAATGTTTCCTCAATTTACAATTTATATCTTGGAATAAAACAAAGTAATGATCACATGTTAAATGTGTCACATTAAAATTAGTAAATACTTGTTCCTGTTGATTTGAGGCCAGTGAAATATGGGCCTGTCATAATATGTAATAATAATAATAATAATAATAATATGTAGCTTTACGTGCAGTGAGACATTCCGTTATAGTTTCTGATGTATATAATATATGCCGCTAACACACACACACACACACACACACACACACACACACACACACACACACACACACACACACACACACACACACACACACACACACAGTATATAATGATTCAATTCAGACTAAATGTTAAACGTTAAAATGAACAAATTTAAAATGACAAAGTCGTTCCAAAGATCGTTCAATATCAGCTCATTCACACAAGATTATTACTAAATATGTAAACACATTTAGATTAAAACAAGCAGTATTTACTTTCTGGATTGTGGGAAATCACAAAATTAGTCATTAAAGTTGACATTATTATTAGAAACTCACTTTGGTCTCAAACGTTGCTCACTGATGACATCTGCTGGTCAACGTTAATCTATATTATTAAAGCTACTTTAGTCGTTTCTGACGGTGCAGGAGGAGATTCTGTAGAATGGTGGAGATTCTGCAGCTTTCATCTTAGCCTGAGTTGCTATGACAACCTGTCAACATTGAGCTTTCATCTTAGCCTGAGTTGACATGACAACCTGTCAACATTGAGCTTTCATCTTAGCCTGAGTTGACATGACAACCTGTCAACATTGAGCTTCCATTTTAGCCTGAGTTGCCATGACAACCTGTCAACATTGATCTGTTTGAAGCTGCCTTTTGTGATTAAATGTGTCATATTATCATAGGAAGATCAAATATATTAAATTAAATAATACAAACACACACATTTTACTCCTCATAGTGGATATACTGTATGTATGGACTGTTACATCAGGCATAATTACTACCAATGAGGGAGCGTCTTATACAACAATAGAAAACTAATGAACATTTTATTTACCAGGGGGCGCTGTTGGCCCCCTGTACTAATATATCCTCAAGTAGAAGTACAAGTAATTCACACATAAAATACTCAAGTACATGAGTCAATCTACAGGAGTGAGGTGAGCAGGCTGGCCTCGTGGTACAAGGACAATAATCTCCATCTGAACGTTGAGAAGACGAAGGAGATTGTTGTGGACTTCAGGAGAACGCACACCCAGCATGCTCCTCTGACCATCGACGGTGCTGCAGTGGAGAGGGTGAGCAGCACCAAGTTCCTGGGTGTGCACATCTCCGAAGACCTGTCCTGGTGCCTCAACTCTGCATCACTGGCCAAAAAAGCTAATCAGCGCCTCTACTTCCTCCGCAAACTGAGGAGAGCAAGAGCCCCATCCTCCATCATGCACACATTCTACAGTGGCACCATTGAGAGCATCATGTCCAGCTGCATCACCGTGTGGTACGGCGCTTGCACCGTGTCCTGCCGTAAGTCTCTGCAGCGCATCGTGAGAATAGCTGAGAAGATCATTGGTGTCTCTCTTCCCCCCTTCTGGACATTTACAATTCACGTCTCACCCGCAAAGCCACCAGGATTGCAGGTGACCCCACCCACCCGTCCTACAGCCTCTTCAGCCTGCTGCCATCTGGGAGGAGACTGCAGAGTCTCCGTGCTCGAACGAGCAGGCTCAAGAACAGTTTATTCCACCAGGCTGTCAGGAGACTCAGGCTCAAGAACAGTTTATTCCACCAGGCTGTCAGGAGACTCAACTCCTGACAGGACGATGTCACAGGCCCAGATATCAGCAGATTAAGCTCTGTACTCTGATTGGCTGAGAAGCTCTGGGGCCACATATGGAAGCGTCCCACAGAGGCGACTCAGTAGACGCTCTCGCTCTTTGAAACAAAACATGGTGGCGAGGCTGAAGTCGGTGAGCTTTAGATTATCAAAAAAACAAGATAGAATTTATAAAGAAAATCTTTAGAATGTTCCAGTAAACTCAGGTCTGACCTCATCGTTATCGTTCAGCAGAATGTTCTCTGGTTTATGTCACTGTGTGTGATACCGACACCGTGATGGTTCTTCTGTAAGAATAATAAAACAGAACTATGATTTACATAACTGAACCTTATGCACTTTAACAATGACAGATGTTTGAAACCTGTGTGTGTCTCTGCCATCCCAACATCTGGCTCTTTAAATAATAGTAAAAAAAAACAAAAAACTATCACAAAACAACAAAGGCTAAAGTCAGGTTAGAATAAACTTATCAGTAAAGAGACAAAATGATACATTTAGTTTAGGTTGATTCACCAAAATGGTTCTATCCACTAATAGAGGCAATTAAAAGAATGATAAATGTGTCCTAATCAAGTGTCGGATTATCTGCATCTAAAATCTACATTGTAGAAAAAAAGTTGGTTTAAAAAATCAAAACAAAAAAAACCTTCAAAATCATCACAAAAAATCTTTAAAAAAAATAAAAATAGCAAAAATTAAAAGAAAAATCTAAAAAAAAAAAACACCCCAAAAAACTAAAAATTGTAAAAATATTTTTAAAAGAACAAAAATAATAAAAATATACATAAAAAACAAAATATGACAAAAAACCTGAAAAATCTTAAATAAAAAAAATTTAAAAATATAAACCCCCTCACAAATAAAAAATGACAGAAAAACTACAGAAACTCACAAACTCCACATAATACTAAAAATTATAAAAACACAAAATAAAAACGTGTAAAATAAATAAACAAAACGTGTAAAAAACAAAATGACAAAATAACTGTCTATATATAGGCTTATTGTGCACTTTTAAAATATAATTGTTTTTATTGGATTCATTGTTATATTTTAGGGTCCTTTAATTTAGTTTTTATTTACTTTATTCAATTGTAGAATATTCTTTCTTTTCAGATTAAAGCTTCACTACCTGATTCTTGAACCAAACCGTAAATCCCACCCCCCACTCTGATAATCCCTCCCAGTCTCCTCCTCTCATGGAAGTTTACAAAATCGCGCAATAGAGCTGAACGTGCACTACCAGTAAAACACGTCGCTACGCAAAAGGATGCACATAAAATATAGTAAAATGGAACATTAGATTACCTGTCTAGAAGGAAAACAGCCACTTGCACGTTCAAAGTTGGTCCAAGACTGAAAACAAGTTTGCACCTTGCACACGCTTCACTATATATCACAGCAGCCAATGAGGAGGCTCCTTCGTGGGCTCTGCTCAGCCCTCCTTTCTCTAAATCCTGTGATTGAAGCTGGAGGGGGTGACCGCCAACATTTTGTCTTCTAGGGTTTTATTAACTAAATAATTAATTATAAGGCACAGACTGCACGCAGACGTACGATTTTTTCATAAATTATTACTTTTACTATATACAGTATGATGCTAATAGGAATCTTTTTTTTAATTAAAGAAAATAATTTGAGTACCCCAGCTTTAAAGCTCATGTAACCCATTGGTCAATAATAAATGGGCCAGTTTTTCTCATACCTACTGTTTGCTACTGTTCACTTAATCAAGCCTTTTCTAACATTCCACACTACAAAATGTAATATTGTGGCTGAGATGAAGTGAAACACAATACAAACAATCTAGAGGAGACTAAAGATGCAGCAGGTCTATGTGTTACTGATTGGGTCAAACAGCTGTCCTCCACTGCAGTACTCCAGGAACAGATAAACCGTCGGCCCTTCTTTCTGATGACCAAATAATCGGACCATGTTTGGGTGGTTTAGCACCTGAAAGAGCAGAAAATATCAATAGAGATAATAAAGTACAGTAATACACAGTCAGTGTCATTGTCTGGCAATAAGTTGGCAGAACTACAAAGAAAACTATTTGTTTAAGAACATATTTGCTCTGCTTACTTTTCCTGCACTTTAGTTTTTAATTCTTTTTGGCAGAATTTTGTTACGTTGTCATGGTGAATGCTTACAAGACTTTAATATGAATTCATGCTTTATTTTCCTTTATCCCAATATCCTTTAGGCAATGTATGTATATCTGATATTGTTTAATAGAACACTTTACATTGATTTATTGATTATGTTTGTTGAAAAATACATGAGAAGAGGACCTTGAAAAAAATAGCAAATTAAATCACAATCACCATATTGAGGAAAAAAATAATAATCACAATTAGATTATTTTCCAAAAATATTCATCCCTTGCTAGCATTAGGAAAACCTTACATTATTAGCAGCATCGTGACCAACTCACCTTGTGAACACAAACCTCCTCCTTCACATTGTCTGCACATTCTTTGGTCTGTGAGGTGTTGATCACTTTCACAGTGACTTCCTCCTCCATCTGTCTGTTACTGTTGTATGATTGTGTATTAATCATTCATTCATTATCCTGCAAAAGAAATGCTTATTTAACCAATACAGCTATTAAACTGCCATTGTTATAGAGAAATGCTAGGAAAAATGTGACCTCAATGTGACCTAAACATGACCATCCGGTAGTGATACTTCTTTTTTCTTAGAAGACGTCTGTTTTTCGAAAGAAGAACTAACACCTCGAGGTGTCGGTTAAACAGGATGCATTAAGTATTAACCACACAAACAGATGGAAACCACCTTTAAGTAACTTTTTGTACTCCAGTTGGACCATGACATCTGAGTGAACTTTTGTACTTTTGTATTGCCATGACATCTGTATAACCTTTTGTACTTTCGTATGACAGCTGGGTGAGTTAGAGCACCTGCTACTGCTACGCCAGTAAGGCCTTGACATCAGTATGAACTTGTGTTCTCTTTTTCTATTCGCTAAGGTGATTAGGGCATGTATTATGACACGTTATCACGCCATGCTTTGGGCTATAAATATATCACTGATTACTGTATTCGGGGGCCTCCTTTAGACGGACATTCAGTTGTTCATGAGGCCCCCGTCCTTCTCTATCGGCTGATAGTTTAGGACTTTGATACTTTGAAACTTTTTGATTGACTTTTACTTGATTTTTGTAAACCTTTAATAAAATTCATTAACTATTAACACTAGAAGTCCCAGGGATTTCTATATCCCCCCAGAAGTCCCAGAGCAGGGTCAAATGAACTCTAGGACCAAACTGACGACTCTGATGGCTACAATTTGCATCTATTCATTTGTAAATGAATCACCTGAGAAATCAGCAGGGGGGAGAGCCTGACTCTAACAATGGAAGTCTGGAATGTTAGGGGGAAGTGCCCTGGAAGCTAAAGTCACAATGCCCCGTTTATTAACTCGTTCTGCTTGATGCTGGGGGAGAACAAACACAGACTACAAACATTGAAAGAAACAGAGTCACCTCTTCCAACACACCTGATTCAAATGATTATCAGGCTTCTGCAGAGCTGGATGATCATTTGAATAAGGTGTGCTGATTAGTGGCCCTCGAGGACCGGAATTGGACACCACTGGAATACCATGTTGTCATGCAGCCTTTTGTGCTGTGGGGAATAAATAGCTGGCTGCTTCCACCTGCTGACACTCCACACTTATTCTACTCAAAATGCAGAGAAGGTTTACCACTCAAGAAGCGTTGGAATTGATCCTGAACAATGCAAACCCTTGTGACTCAGATGGGGAGGACATAAACCTTCAGCCAAATTCGGATTCGGACTCTGAGCTGTCTTCAGGTTAGATTTCCCAAACATCCTATTTTCATTTCCTGACTTTATTTTTATTTAAAACCGAAGAAAAGAATAATTTGAATTTGTTCACATTGCAGATGACGCGACTGCTCCTCATCTGGAAAAGAGAGCTCGGTTGGAGAGTGAGCCCACAGAGACGGCGAAAGAGGGCAAAGTGTGGCATGAAGAACATGTGGGTACAATTCTCCGTTTCACTCCAATGGAACCGTACGCTGCAGATGGAGAGCCAACAGCAAAGGCCAGAAGAAGAATCAGGAGTCGCCTTCAGAGCTTCCTCTGTTTCATTACTGTTGGCATGCTCCGTCCCATTCAAGAATGGACTATTCAGCATGCACGGCAAACGGAGCAGACGGACTGGTTCATGATCCTCCTTGAACTAATGGCATTTATTTCTGTTATTATTTTGAGGGGGGTGACCAAGGTTCCATCTCTGCGTGACAGCTGGTCAGCATGCCTGGGAAACCCACTTATCACTGGAATTATGTCACGAAACCGTTTCCAAGACATCATGCGTCACCTACGATTTGATGACATGTTTACGCGCAGTGAGCGAGTGCAGACAGATAAGTTTGCTGCAATTTCGGATGTGTGGGGATCGTTTGTTACCAACTGCATCACATGCTACAACCCTGGTCGACACATCACAATTGATGAACAGCTTTTCCCATCGAAGACTCGCTGCTGTTTCCTGCAGTACATTGCAACAAAACCCGACAAATTTGGCATAAAGTTTTGGGTGGCTTGTGATTTGAAAACAAAGTACATCTGCAATGTCCTCCCATATCTTGGAAAGGACCCCAGTCGTCCCAGTGAGGAGAGACTTTCTGAGAGTGTGGTGATGAAGCTGATGGAACCATTTATGGACAAAGGCAGGACGGTCACCACGGACAATTTCTTTACATCACTGACACTTGCACGACGACTGCTCAGCCGGAAAACCACCATCCTCGGGACAGTCAACAAGATTCGCCGGGAAATTCCTCAGTCAACTAGAAAGATGGACCGCAAGGAATTCACCACTCAGGTATGTTGTTGGTCTTTTTTATTCCATCAACACCTCTGAGTGTGTCATTGTGTTTAAAACCGCTATAATAACAACAATTTCTTCTTTTTTAGGTGTTTTCCACCACTGGTGCCACGCTGACGGTGTATGCGCCCAAACGAAAAAAGACCGTCTACATTCTCAGCAGCATGCACAGCGTGGTTGAGACTGAGGAAACCATCAAAAGGAAGCCAAACACCATCACCCAATACAACACCACAAAGTGCGGAGTGGATGTGATGGACCAGATGGTGCGGGAGTACAGTGTGCGCACAGGAACACGGCGATGGCCAGTCGCCGTGTTCTACAACATGATCGACATGGCGGCACTCAATGCACATCTGCTTTATCAAGCATGCACCGGGGTGCAGGAGAGACGGGTGGACTTCCTGGTTCAGCTAGCAAGAGAGTTGGCTAACTCTCATGTGAGTGAAAAGAAGGCACTCAAAGAGCAACTGCGCCAACAACAACCGCCTACACCTGGCCCTGGGAAAAGGGCTAAGTGTCAGATCAACCATTGCTGCAAGAGCAATCGCGCAACTGTGCGATGTGTTCATTGCCACAAATACACATGTGGCAAATGTAGGAGAGAGATACCGTGGCAGTGCCAAGTATGTCACGAGTCTCAATAAGAGGATGAAGGAGATTCTTCTAAATAAAAACCATTGAAAACAAATCACAGTTGTTCTTTTGCACATTTCTCACACCACACTGTCATTAAAAATAAATAATTTTTGTGTTCTCTTTGGGTCAAATGACACCTCTCTGGGTTTTATAGGTAAAAAGTTCATTTGACACCTCTGTGGGACTTCTAGTGTTAAGAAGCCTCTTTGATTAAATCAACCGCCTGCAAACACCCATATCTGAGACAGCTCCCGGGTTTGAAAGACACACTTCTAGACCTCTGGTAAGTGAATCCGCCTTTGGCTCCCTCTTTATTAGGGGAGTCAGGGGGGGCTAACTCATGCTGTTGTAAAAAAGAGTTGTTTCCAGCCTTGACCTACACTCGGTGGGTCTTAATATCAATCCCACAAAATAGCGAGACGACTCTTGGACTTCCTATAAGAGGAGGTACATATAGTCCTTTTCTTTATTAATATAACATTTAATAGAGGATAGGCAGCCAGCTTCGGTGACAAGGTAGAGGGGGAATTCTTGTGTGAAGTTACGACAGTTTTAGATCCCCTACCGTTATAAAGTCCCGCGGGCTAACGACATGGCGCCCATACGTGAGGGCACGACTAAGTTAACCTATTAGTCCGGGAAAAATAAAACGAGTACCGAGTCTAATTAGAAAACCTAGGGAGTGTCCCTAAAAAAAGGTGTAGAGAGAGAGTCTCATTTCCCTACCATACTGCTTGGTAGGAGGAGGGTGAATTGATTGGCTTTCACCCTATGAGGAATAAAGGATAACTCAGTACGAAAGTAGTGGAAAAGTCTCCAACTCTTAAGTAATTGTTACTCTGGCAGACCTGATCACCCTGGACAGAGTGTGCAAAGAAAAAGAGTGAGAGATTAGAAGTGTGAGGTCTAGCACTTTGAACACAAAATTGGAAAGGTGTCTTTTATTGAAAGAATCAGGTTAAGGTAAGCCTATTCAAACACGCGTGGAATCAGAGGGGAAAAAGGCTATTGAAGCCCTCTTCTCAAGGAGATACCTCAGTCTCCGCTTACAGGAATACTGTGACACAAACGTAAGATAAAGCAATGGCGGAGGGAGTTACCTCCCCATTTTTTTCTCCTGTTCGAAGAGTTTCGACAGGAGGATTGTCAACAGGCTCCACCGGTACTAGGGTACTTAGCAGAGAGATTGAAACCGTGAGATTCAATGACGTGATTACAACAGTAAGAGCAAACCTAGGAGACACATTGGTGGCAGAAATATCAGGGCCAAAATGTACTATTCTAAACCCAAGAAATCCCCGTGGGGAAGATGGTGGCGGAGTGGCGAGATGGGTGGTAACGCGATGGCCCATATCAGTCAATAAGGATATAAACAGGAGGGATACAAAAACAGGAAAATATCCGAAAAAAACGGCGTACGAAGTAAGGTTAGAGAAAAGAGCTGGGGAGGCCTATCATCAGTATAGAGATGTGACAGGGCCGAGCAATAATGAGAGCAGAGAAAGAGACGCTCTCCTTGAGTTTGAATTAAAGGAATTAAAATTAAGATGTGAAACGGCTGAGGAAGAGCATAGGAATGCTGAAAAGGAAAGGCGGAAAAAAGAAAAAGGGAATCAGGAACGACATCTCAGGGAGTTGCAAATATTAGAAATAAAAAAGAACATCCAAATAAAGGAAGGAGAAATAGCAAACAGATCAGCTTTAGAATTGCAAAAACAATCTTTCCAGGAACAAGTCGATCAGTACAGACAAGAGTTGAGCTATGTGGAGAAAAAATTGAGACATTATGACCAGATTGTAAAAAAGCAGGAAGAAGAAGCGAAAAAGCGAGAGGAGACAATTAATGCTTATAGAAGCTCAGGAAGCCTTCACCCCCCCAGAGAAAAAGACAACAACCCGATAGAAGTAAGCTCGGAGGAGGGGGATGATGAAATTGTCCAAACGCCACATTCCCCCCCACCACAGAAAGAACTAATGATGACGACAGAGAAAAAAACTAATTTACCAGAAAAAGAGGAGCTAAGACTCACAACTGATAATGGCCAGATAAAAATAATAAATAGCACCACAGAAAAATTTGAAATGCCACGAAAATACGCATATGTCACCTGGGTGAGGGACTATGAAACAGGGTCTGTAACAAAAATAATACAAACATCAAGAAGACAGAGCTCTTTTGCACCACGACAAACATATCAAGGGAATCACAGGGAAGAAAACTCTCCGAGGCTAAATTCAACAGCGGGAGGTCAAAGAAAGGAGAACCCGAATCAAATCACGCCCGAGATACCGGGGTACTTTCCGCGGAAGAATCAAATAGAGGGACAGAGGACACGGGAGACTCAGAAGGGTCAGAAACCAAGGAGTTCAGGAATAAAGGACGGAGCGCCTGCCTGCCCGAGAGTGTCGGACGAAGAATTTCAGAAAATGACAAAAGCAGAGAGGGTCAATCTAATGAAAGAGAGGGAGGAATGGAAGATGAAGTGGATAAAGGACTATCAGGTAGTTCCTCGGGCAAGAAGGAGCAAAGCACAGTAACGCTCCCGGGGTGAGAAATAATCGAAAATGATATAATAGGGTGGCTAAAGATAAACGAGAACTCCAGGGGGTTACATCAGACACAGAACAAATATGTCCATCTTATTAGAGCCTTGGACAGAACCCATGAATAAATATGCCTTAGTGGAATTAGCAAATGGGAAAGAATGCACCATGCCAATAGGAAGATTTAGGGGCAGGGATGTCTTGATAGGTCCCCATGCACTGTTGGCCTTTAAAGATATAGACTGGTTAGAGAAAAATCCAGTAAGATGGATGAAAGAAATAATAATTCCAGAAGTATTACAAAACGTAATAGATAAATATGAATTAAATGATAAAGAAAGATTAATAGGCATATTAAGAAAAGCAGAAGTGGCAAAATTCAAGAATGACGTAGGAATGATGAAAACTCAGCCATACGTTATTAGGGGGACGATGCCAGGAAAACAAAAACAATACCCATTGGGCGACGCCGAGCAGGAATTTGTAAAAACAATACAGGAACTGGAGGAACTCGGAGTCGTTAGAAAAGTAGATGAACCGCCCTGCTTGATGCCTGTTCAGGCTGTACCAAAAAAGGATGGTACTGTTAGAGCAGTGCATAATTTGAAACAATTAAATGACCTAACGGCAAAAGATGTAAGGCAGATAGTAAATCCAAAAGTCACAATGATGAGCTTAAGGCCAAAAAGGTATAATACCACAATAGATTTAGCTAACGGGTTTTGGAGCGTGCCTCTGGAAGAAGTGTCACAACTGAAAACATGTTTTATGATAAAAAATCAGGGATATTGCTGGACACGTCTACCCCAAGGATTTTGTAACTCCCCAAATGCTTTCCAGGAAAGAATGGAAAAGCTGTTAGCAGGACTTCCAGTGCAAGTTTATATAGATGACATTTTCTTCTCCACAGAAGAAGAAGAAGAACACTATACACTGTTAGAAAAAGTGTTAGATCGCCTAAAAGTAAATGGGATGAAAATAGGCCTTCCTAAATGTGAGATAGGAACAAGCTCCGTGAAGTACTTAGGTATGACAATAGGGAGTGAATCAATCCAAATGGTCCCTGGCTACCTTGACAATCTTAAACCACACACGGTGAAAGATTTGGAAAGAGCTATTGGAAAAATGAGCTGGGTTAGGTCCACAATTCCTGGGTACCCTGGCTTAGTCAGAGGAATAGAAGAAATAAAATTAGGACTAAGAAAATGGGATGTAGAAAAGAAAAAATTAATAGAAAGAAACAGAAAATTAACCACAGTAGAAAAACAGCTTTTTCAGGCCACAGTACAGCAAGTAAAAGAAGCTGTGAGAACGCTGTCACCTGTCACAGGAATAGACCCGGTGACGCTGATAACAGTAATGCAGGAAGACGGGGGTTGGATAGAAGCAACAGAGGCAAGCAGTGAGAAACCCTTCATGTATTATTCACACCGATTTTCAAACACAGAGCTAAAATATGCTACAGTAGAACAAGAACTTTTGCTGCTATGGAAGGCATATAAAGAAATGAGAGCGATGTTTGGGGACAGAAGGGTGGTTGTAGAAACAGAAAATCCCCTGACGAAAGAAATTCACAAAGGGTCAGTGGAGTTTGCAAAAGCCTATCAAAGTAGGTGGGGAAAATGGACTTTGATGTTACAAGACAAACAATGGCGGTTCACGTTAGGGGAGAATGGAGAAAAATTCAAAAAAATTCAAGAAGAAAATCCACCGGTAGAATGGGATGGTGTATATTCCATATTTACAGATGGGAGCATGACAGACAGAGATGAGATAGGCAAATGGGGCTTTATAGTGTATAAAAAGGAGAAGCAAGTGTGGCAACAAACAGGCCGAGAAGGCAAAACAGCACAGGAAGCTGAAGTTTTAGCACTGGTGAATGCGCTTCAGTATGCAAAAAAGAGAAAAATAAAAAAGCTAAAAATCATATCAGACAGTTGGTATGTTGTAGACGGAATAAAAAATAATCTACGATTTTGGAAAGCCAGAGACTATCAAAACTACCGAGGAAAAGAATTAGGACATAAAATACACTGGATAATTATTGCTCAGTTATTACAAAAAACACAAATATGGATTGAGCATGTAAAAAGTCACACAGGTCAAAGTGATTTTGATCATGAAGGAAACAAAAAAGTGGATGACCTTGTGCAATCTAGGAAGGGCAAAGCAAAATTAAAAGGGATAAGGGGAGTGTCCCTGCTGTTCCCTGAGTCATGGAGAAATGAGGAAGGAAGAATACCTGAAATGGATAAAGAAAAATATCTAAAAACCATACACGGCATGCTATTGCACCCTGGGACAGAAAGAATAAAAAGCTGGTTGAAAAATCAGCAAGTGGAATTAAAACATTTAGAGGGAATGTTTGGTGAGCTTCGGAGCAATTGCGAGAAATGCGCGAGGAAAAGAAACCTGCCACCCATCAAATACAGTGAAAGGCCGATATCAACAGGTGTCATGGGAATGTCAGCATCTATGGATGTGGGACATTTACCAAAGTTAAAAAAATATAAAAAGTTCCTGGTAATAGCAGATAACGCAGGAGGAAATACAAGGATATTTCCCCTGATGCATGAGACACAAGAAGAGGCAGAAAAATGCTTACTGTCATATTTACAGGGAAACATGACAATAACAGAAGTAAGGAGTGATAATGCCACAATGTTCTCTGAGTCAAAGTTCCAGAAACTGTTGTATGATCTTCAAATAGAATATGTTCTTGCGATCACATACCAATCCAATACAAACGGCGTAGCGGAACGAGCTGTTAGATCAGCGAAAGAAGCAATAGCCGCGATAGGGAAAGACTGGTGGAGCCATGACAATTTATTTTACATCAACCAAATATTAAGCCAGCCTAAACATCGCAAAACAGTTACCAGATTGACCCAGAATTATCCTGTGTTACAGGCAAAAGACAGGTGGATAAAAAAACGGAAAAGAATTCCGGGTAATCAACCGACAGGAAGGTAACGTAATATACACTACGGATGGAGGAAAAATATCACCCCCAGCAAGTCCGAGTTAAAAGGCGGTTTAAGGAATAATGATGTAAAAGGGATTGATAGGCAGGACACAATTCCAACAGGGCCTCTGAAGTTTATGACTTCAAAAAACTGAGGTGGAAGAAGCGGTTCTCCCCACATGGGAGGTTCCGTATCACCCTTCGGAGGTTGATGAGTTTTACCAGGTCTTACCGGACCGAGCCCAATTGACCATGGGATTGGTTATGCTCTGCTCTTTGGGGTGAGATGATGATGGTACGTGTACTGTTCCCAGGACATTCTCCTGGCTCTCTTCCCATGGAGAGAGAGTATCAGCCGGGGAAGTGTTGTCTGTGTATGGAAGGAGTGTTCTGTCTCAGATGGATGAGAAAGATGGCAGGAATAGAGTTGGCTGGGGCCTGCCGAGTTTCTAAAACTAAACGGAGGTTTGCTAAAGATAAAGTAGAACTCACAAACATAGGTGAAAAGCTAGGAGAAATGATGATGGCCTCACGGGAGTAGATGAAAAACCAAGGGAGACTTGGGTAGATACTCCTGTGAGTACTCCGGACAATAAGGAAAAGAAGGGACCTAGGAGGAGGCTTGTCTTCAAAAAAGAAAAGATATAAAAAAGACAGAGGAAGACACTCTGATAGAGAATAGCGTCGTAGAAAAAAAAAAAAAATAAATAATTTTTTTATAGATAAATAAATAAAAATGGAAAAATGTAAATAATATAATGAAGCAATTGTGGTGCTATTCTCATTACAGAGAAAAAGGTTATCCCATCGGAAGAATGGAGAGGCTGCACCTAATATGGAATAAAAGGCATTATGATAGGGAGGCTAGGAAGGTGTTAAGGGAAAGAGACCAGGCGGCTTAACTGCATTGAGGAAGAATGTGGAAGAAATTATTGCTAATAAATAACACAGCTTTAATGAAGAGTCTTGTGGATAAAGGGAAGGGGGTGTGTAGGAGAATAAGGCTGATAAAGATAGAAATGGTAAAAAGGGGCCTGAGTGAAACGTGACAAGGCCACAAGATAAAAATTCACCCGAATCACCTAATAAATATGTAATAGCAACAACTTTTCTGGTGACTACATTAAATACTACAATTAGTAATATAACAAAATTAGGGAAGTAAGAAGCGTGTTAAGAGAATGGATATGATGGAACTGAGAGGATGCGAGATAGCATTTGAAGCTTATCAGGGGCCATGCTGTGAGGAAGAACTGATGAAGACTATGGAAAGGCTCTCAAGGGTAGCATATGAGTCTATGAGTCTGTGAGGCAGTAAAGGGTGACATGGAAATATGCACAAGGGAGGATTATGAGAAGATTTATGACGATACTGCTGCAGAAGGATTCGCTGTGAGAGGAAGTTGTATTGGTGAGAAAGAAGGGATACTTCAATAGAATGCAGATATCAATCCTATATTCAGATATTAAGGAAAAATGGGAAATAACTAAAGAGAAGTTTGGAATGTATAAAACATGCCAGAAATTAGAGGAATACTCAGTGTGGAATGTCTCGTCTCATGATGAAATCACAGAGAAAGAAAATAACATTGTGAAATGTCCTTCCACAGTTGATAAAGAGGTTTTTTTTTTTTTTTTTTGCAATTTTAAATTTGAATTGTTGGAAAGAAGGGCTCTGATTCATGATATTAAAACTATGCCATTGGTGACCCCGGGGTTTACGATACAAAAAGATAAGAAGATTTCAAAGAAAATTAGATGGAAACGTGATATTAGAGATTATAAAGGACAAAAAATGTAGCGTAGACGCCGTAAAATGGTATGTCAACATTTTCCAGAAATGGAAAGACGTAACAAAAAATTGGACTAGAAATTTCACATACGGGAATGGGACGCAATGTAAATCGATAAGGTTACAGGAGACTATTTTGAAAAAATAATGATGCAGGATTTTTTTGGCAAAAAAAAAAATTAAATAGGAGCCTGTATCATACAGGGAATGGTAGTCTGCCACGGATTCAAAGGAGGAAATATTGGATTGCACAGAGAAGCGATGACAGAAATCCTTTAAGACACTGTGTTTTTAATACAACCAAATCCCGGTGAAAAAAAAAAAAAAAAAAAAAAAAGGTTAAATGATGATGAACCAAACAGTGTGGTGGATAAAGTTAAAAAAAAAAAAAAAAAATGTATGTCTATCATACTGGGGGTTGATTTGACGCAGGCCACAAATGCATATAAGTTAATACTGGAAGTAGTGACAAGTAATACCAGTAGATATATTGCTGAAGAGCCGTTTAGAAGTGACTTATGGGAAGAAGCGATGTGGAATTGTAGCGGACATCTCCTCTCTAAACTAAGAGAAGAAGCAAAAGATAAGGCCCTCTGCATTCTTTGAAGCATGGGAATGGAGTCAGTTAGCAGGTTTATTACTCGGTGAAGAAGAAGGATGGAATAGTTTTGATTCGGCTGAAATGGGAGTCTTAGTAATTCCACACCTGATAGCAATCCCTCGGGATGATGGGTCAGTGATACATAAATTCTTGGCTTATCCATTACCTCCCAAAGATCATGACGGTTTGGAATTTTTTAATGAGAGGAACACCTTTTAATTGGAAAGGAAAGATAGATGTCAGGGAGGATTTGGGTAGTTTCTTTGATGAGGTCAGAGTGGGAAATATGACAGAGCTGGGGGAAAGCGAGAAAGGAGTTTTCGTCGGAGGAGAAGTAGATATTATTAGAAGATATGCATATACGTTAGCAGATGCAGTTCTTCTATTCCTACCTGACAAAAACTACTTTTAGAAAGTTAGACAAGAAAATACAAAAATTGGAGAAAAGGCATTGTTTAAAGAAGGTGAAAGAGCCCTCATATGGAAGACTCCTTCTCAGCAATAAATGTGAAAGGCATCATGTGATTGGGCGTTCTCCACCCACTGGGGGGGAGATAGTGGGCTCATCTTAGAGATATATACTGAAGAATAGACACCTTACGACACTCTCACGAGGAGAAAACCGGCAGAAGGACTGATAAGCAACTAACAGACAAACTGGCGGAAGAGATAACAGACGACTAATAGACGACTGACAGGGGATTGACCAAAGAGAAGGAGAATAGGAATGGCTGAAGCACTGCCAAACTTCCATCATCCGGTAAATATAACAAAAACCCTCGCACCCACACCCACACCTGCACCTTGCACCATGGCATCGACCACTCCTTCAGGTGGTACACTTGTGTTCAGCTGTTTAAAACAACTGATGTGGTGCCATGCTAATATAATTAAAAGTAACACAGGAAAAAAAAAAAAAAAAAAAAAACAAACTGCTCCTTCAGAATAAAATGCTGACCTAAAAATCCAACAAGCTTCTTTTTCAGAATAAAATGCTCTCACATGAAAAAAAAAAAAAAAAAAAACAATCAGATGCTTTGGTTCGCTTGCTAGGCCAAAATAAGGACTTTTAATCCTCTCAGCCAATCAGAGAAGAGCATTCCCTGCCAAAGGCCAAGTTAGGTTGACAGTCACCTGCTGTGGACCAATAGGAGCTCAGCTTTTTAAAACTTCTCGAATCCCGAGCGGGAAAAACTGGTCTGTCTGACCATATATGGAAGTGCACGTGTCAGGCCCGTTAATTCATGGTATTAAGCGACTCTAGCCTCAAAACTTGAATATATGAGCCAAATTAGACCCTTTTAAAAGTCTCCCAAACTAATATTTTACAGCTTTATCACAATTAAATCATCTTTGTAATAACTTTGAACTTTTCGCATCATTTTAAGGACTTGTTTAAATTTTTCTGTCCTGTTTTGACACTTTTGATGAGTTTTTCTGACGGAGTGTATTGAATCAATAACAGATGCTGTAAAATATATTTTTTAATCTATCTCGGAGCCACGTCACACATTTATTGTGAAATTTGGCACAGATGTTGAAAACCAAATAAGGATTAAATCCTGTTATTTTTAGCCTAATGGCTTCCTGGGCCACCATTTTAGATTTTTTTTTTTTTTTTTTTATATAATGGATATAAATCTACGGTGCTTCTATTAATTACTGATATCACAGCACACACTTTACTAATGTTCACCTCACGGAGATGATAATCACAGCACAATAAATCTCTGAAAACTCACCTTTGACACAGACTAACAAAAACCCACTAAGTTAAAAAAAAAAAAAAAAAAAGGAGTAATATATATATATGTTTTAACTTCAGATTAAATCATGCAGTTGTGAGCATATCTAATCCTTAACAAATTGAGAATTCTGGATGGAGACCACAGTAATTTATGCCCTAGATATAATTTAAGCCATAGTTAGGATGAAGACAACAAACGTTAACCACTTTCGTTTTATTGGTGCAGGAATATTTAGCCTATTAATATTAATGGTTATGTATCGAAAGAGGTCGGCCATCAGCAAAAAGTAATCAAAATTTAGTGTAGCTATGGGGTAACCTACACAAGTTTTGGCAATAGCCCTTGTGGGGTTTGTCATGGGATTAAATCACCGTAAAAGATTGGAATTACGGGATAGACATATTATTGATAAGGGAGGAATCTCCTTGAATAACATAGAACTGCATGCTAATGTTTGAACTCTCCTCTCCCATCTATAGGACGGGAAGCTGGTGCCGCGCGATATGGAGCTTCTACCGGAAAAAGCAGATTGGTACACCAAACAAATAAGGATCGCGGACGCAAAACACAGAAAATTCCCCGGAGAGTACGCGCCAGTAGGAGAAAACAAAAGCGGGATTGGCAACAATGCCTGGTTTTGGATTTCTTTCAGGCTCAACGAGTGTAGATCTGATGGGAGAAATGGAGAGTTACGCAAAATGTTGTGGGACACATCAAGCATAAGGGGACAAGATGGATACCTGAACGACTCGCCATACCCCTTCCGAAGGTGCGTAGGGCTAAATCTCCCTACACCAGCATGGATTAGGATAAATGGGGCTCAAAATGAAAATAGGAGTGTAAAAGCTACAATGATTATGTCGAAGGGGTTGTTAATTCAAAACGAAAATAAAGAGTACAGATCTGTCTGTCTTGAATTGGACATTGACGGCAACCCCTTTATTTCTGAAGACAAACCCCTGCACTGGCACCCAGGGGTTCTTCCGCGTGGCGTGATGGTGCCAGATGGGGCCACAATGGCAGAAGATTTTGAAACTGATACAACTGGCTTTTTGCCCTTGTATGAGTTGCACCCAAGACTGGGAGTTGAAATGTGGGAGGTGTTAATCAACCCACAGGATGGAGGATGCCCATTTTGGCTTTTCGGGCAGAAACTTTTTCTTATGACACCAGAGCCCTCCGTGAGATGGAATGATAGGGAAATGGCAGCGAAGCACCCCGATCACAAAAAACAATCAGAGAGAATAAGCTGGGGGTTGCGAGGCAGCACTCGCTGGTGTCACACGGGGAAGAGCTGGTCTGCAACTATGACATGTGACAGGGTCAGAATGGGGGGTGCCTCCTTAGACGCGTGGGATCCTAGATCCACTGATTGCGGGGCTCCTGATTTAACGTGCTGGGGGGATGCTTGGGTGCCGTGTGGACTGGATGTCTATGAGACACCCCTGACACTGGGGAATTACCCCTATCCTGACAGGGATACTCCTTACTTCTTCAGTGAAATTACTGAAGGAAGAAAGAGTTACCTGAATCCCCATCTTTTCCTAGTGACAAGAGCAGAAGCGGGAAAAATTAATTTTACTGCGCTCAGACAGGTGAGAGAGTTTGGCGGTGGGATGGAGACAATTAACATCGGAAGAGAATACATCTCGTTCTACCAAAAACGTTACCAAAAGCTAACCGGGAAAAACAACAACCTGGAGAAAAACAGATATGGGGACATGTCAAAAATTCCAGCCGTAGCTCGGTTCCTGACACTGGGGTGGAGCATGAGCGATGATAAAGATATGGATGAAAAACTTTGCATTGAGGACTGGGGGGGGAGTGATTCTTCCTCAGGAGATAAAGGAGTTGGAAGTGGATCCTCCACCACCAAGAGTCGTGGAGAGGATGGAGATGATATGGGTCCGGAGTGGAAAAGGGAGAAAGTGGCCTCGTCCGAGGCCCTGACTGTGTCACCTCCTCGTGCCGTCTCTCAATCCCCTGCGGGTGTGGAAATGAAGCAGGAGAGAGATGATAACACAGGAGAAATCTTCTTTGCCGAGAGGGTAGCTGGAATACCCCCCTTCCCCACAGTGGTGAAAATTGAGTCTGCCAAAGAGGAAGCTGACAACTTTCCTCCATTGGAGGAAGTGCTGGATGATGATGTGGTGGAGGCATTGATGGAAAGTGCAGAGACATTCGTGGGTGGAAGGGGGGGGGAGGCACCCAATGAAGACATGGACACAGTGACACCTGCCCCGGCTGATGACAGTTTGGGAAGGCTGGAGAGAGCGTTCTCGCTTCTCAGCGAGGCTCTGGCAGACGTTAGAGGGGTCGTGATGTCGGTTGTAAAGGGGGGCCGTACCCCGCCACAAGGGGCCTCGGTTGCCAGCAGGCGCTGAGAAGAAACTCCGAAAGGAGTTGACACCCTAGCCGGGGGCGGCTACTCTGGAAACCTCTGGCGGACGGCAACTCTGGCTGATGCCATTCACATATATTCATGATGATTAATAAGGAGGATGTTGTATGATTGTGTATTAATCATTCATTCATTATCCTGCAAAAGAAATGCTTATTTAACCAATACAGCTATTAAACTGCCATTGTTATAGAGAAATGCTAGGAAAAATGTGACCTCAATGTGACCTAAACATGACCATCCGGTAGTGATACTTCTTTTTTCTTAGAAGACGTCTGTTTTTCGAAAGAAGAACTAACACCTCGAGGTGTCGGTTAAACAGGATGCATTAAGTATTAACCACACAAACAGATGGAAACCACCTTTAACACTAGCATGACCAGAGTGGTGTCATTTGACACCTATACCTATAAAGTCCAAGCTGGTGTCAGATGGCGGGTGTGAACAACTCAGCTTGTGACCATTGTTATGTTACTGAGGCCCCCTCAGCTAGGGTGGGGGGGTGGCTAGGTAGGTTCCAGGACACAAAGACCTTTTGTAATCTCCTTTGTGTTTCCCATACAGCAGCTACATAGAGGTTGCAACTTATATTTCAACTTTTGCAACAGAAAGTAGTAAGTAGTAATAGTGAGAGGGCAACAGTTTGTTTGCTGCATTCTTGGTGAAATTTATTTAATAGAGATTTTGTGAACAATTCTGGCACTGCCACACCTCCTTTATGCATTTGCCACATGCAAACTTGTCACAATACATACAACGCTTGGTGGCACGGTTTTTCCTGCAGCAACACTTCACCTGGCACAATGCCCTTTTCCCCACATCAGGTGTGGGTGGTTGTTGCTGAAGGTTTTGCTTATTCACCTCCTTGGCTGCCATATGAGACTGGGCAAGCTCATTTGCAAGCTCCAGCAAGAAGTCCACCCTTCTCCCCTTGACCCCAGTGCATGCCTGATAAAGCACATGTGCGTTCAGCGCTGCAATGTCAATCATGTTGTAAAACACAGCGACTGGCCAACGCCGTGTTCCTGAACGCACAGTGTACTTTCGAACCATCTGGTCCATGACATCCACACCGCATTTCATGCTGTTGTAGTTGGTGACTGTGTTCGGCTTTTTTTTTCGAGTAGCCTCAGTCTCCACCACGCTGTGCACGCTACTGAGGAGGCAGACAGTCTTCTTTCGTTTGGGCACATAAACAGTCAGTGTGGCACCAGAGGTTGAAAACACTTGTGTGCTGAATTCCTCACGGGCCAAATTCTTTTTAGCTGAATCTGGAAGCTCCCGGCGAATCTTATTGACTGTGCCAAGGAGGGTGGTCTTTCGGCTGTGCAGTCGACGTGCTAGTGACAATGAAGTGAAAAAATTGTCGGTTGTAACAGTTCTTCCTTTGTCCATAAACGGTTCCATAAGCTTCATCACCACATTTTCAGACAATCTCTCCCCAGGTGGACGACTGGGGTCTTTGCCAAGATATGGGATGATTTTGCACACATACTTGGATTTAAGGTCACATGCCACCCAGAACTTGATACCAAACTTGTCCGGCTTCGTACTTCCGCATTGGGTCAAAGGTTAAGAGGGATAATGTCAGCATAACTGATGGTGTAAACAGAGATTGAGATTGTTTTTCCCTGTTGAAGCATTGATTCTTTGTGCATCTTGTGCACTTTATTCAAATTTGTAAAATAATAGCTTAATAAAATAATCATGGACCTGGTTAGTGACTGGTGGACCTCGTGAATTTACCTTTTTAAAGTGAGAACTCAAACAGTCCTTTTCACACTCGGAAATCTTGCTTTACCATAAATAGCAACAAAACATTTTATTTATAAGCACTTTTCAAAAACAATAAAGGTAAATAGTGAATACTGTTAATACTGTTTTTCTTTTTCTAATTTTATTTATTGTGGTTTATTAATTGATCACAACACACATGGCTCATATTAATTTGGCCATTCTTATCCAATAATTCCATATAATGTTATTTGGATTAACAAACATCTAACTGGGAGAAACTGGTTTCTCAACACTGGCCATCATTTACACCAACCCCCAAAGTTTGTCACTGCCCAGCTGCACATTCCGATCGAATGGCTTTATTTACATAAGAGAGGTGGCCCACTGAGTTGCAAATGAGTGTCATTTGGCGGCCTCTGGGCAGGGCAACAGGAGTAAGAAAACCTTGGGCATGCTAGTGTTAAGTAACTTTTTGTACTCCAGTTGGACCATGACATCTGAGTGAACTTTTGTACTTTTGTATTGCCATGACATCTGTATAACCTTTTGTACTTTCGTATGACAGCTGGGTGAGTTAGAGCACCTGCTACTGCTACGCCAGTAAGGCCTTGACATCAGTATGAACTTGTGTTCTCTTTTTCTATTCGCTAAGGTGATTAGGGCATGTATTATGACACGTTATCACGCCATGCTTTGGGCTATAAATATATCACTGATTACTGTATTCGGGGGCCTCCTTTAGACGGACATTCAGTTGTTCATGAGGCCCCCGTCCTTCTCTATCGGCTGATAGTTTAGGACTTTGATACTTTGAAACTTTTTGATTGACTTTTACTTGATTTTTGTAAACCTTTAATAAAATTCATTAACTATTAAGAAGCCTCTTTGATTAAATCAACCTCCTGCAAACACCCATATCTGAGACAGCTCCCGGGTTTGAAAGACACACTTCTAGACCTCTGGTAAGTGAATCCGCCTTTGGCTCCCTCTTTATTAGGGGAGTCAGGGGGGGCTAACTCATGCTGTTGTAAAAAAGAGTTGTTTCCAGCCTTGACCTACACTCGGTGGGTCTTAATATCAATCTCACAAAATAGCGAGACGACTCTTGGACTTCCTATAAGAGGAGGTACATATAGTCCTTTTCTTTATTAATATAACATTTAATAGAGGATAGGCAGCCAGCTTCGGTGACAAGGTAGAGGGGGAATTCTTGTGTGAAGTTACGACAGTTTTAGATCCCCTACCGTTATAAAGTCCCGCGGGCTAACGACAGTTACCCAGCATTCACTCTGACAAACACCAGAAATAAAAAAAAACACAGATCAGGCAAGCTGAGCAAGGAAATGAAAAGATTGTATTTTATTTCCTCCAACACAAATACTGGAGGGCTGTTTGTTTTTGTAGAATGTCACACTGATGACAGGAGGTGGTTTTAATTTTAGACTGGCATTCATTTTCACTTTCTTTGTGTCCTTGTCTTTGCAAGAAAATACGTTTTTTTTTGTCATCAATAAGTACATATTTTCCATTTCAAAAATAAAAGAGAACATTTTTACATCAGTGCAGGAACAATTAGTATAAACTGGCCAATCATGGGCATGACATGTTGTGAATGTGGTTAAATTTGCAAAAATAAACATGAAATATGGTGAAAATAGGTTAAAAATGACAATAATGGGTCAACATATGCAACAATAGGTGGAAAAGTGGTGTACAGGGTTTAAAGTGCTGAAAATGTCTTGAAATTGGAACAAATGGGCAGAAAAGGCATGAAATTTGATGAAGTGATAAAAATGGGGATAATGTAGCAAAAATGCATTAAAAGGAGCAAAAATATGGCAAGAAAAAATTGATGAAAATAGGTTAAAATATGGTGAGTTTGGTGTAGTTGTAGAAAAAGGGTAAAAATAAGCAAAAATGGGCTCAAATTGTTCAGAAAATTAACCCTAAACCTTTTTACTTGTACTTGAGTTTTGTATGTATGATAGATTATTTTATTGTCATTCAACATAACATAAGAGATGAACTGCAGAACTAACTTGCGTTGCATTGAGCCACAACAAAATACAAGAATAAAAAGAATAAAAACCAGGAGTACAATTTCAATCAAGTAACAGTACTTCTACTTGAGTAGATAATGAGTATTTTTACACCTGTGATGGTGGGAAAGGCAGAGAGTGGTGAAAAAAAGAATAATTCTTACTCTCCATGAACTCCTTCTTCTAAAGTCTGGACCAGGTCCTAGTCCTGGACCAAAGGCACCACCATGCTGAGGACAGAAGGACAGCCTGAGGTAGACTGACACACTTCATATACACACTTCATATGAGAGCAGAGCTCTTCTTCTTCTTCTTCTTCTTCTTCTTCTTCTTCTTCTTCTTCTTCTTGTGTGAGGAGTTATATTGATAGTTTATATTTGTGTGTTGTCACTTTTCTCGTTTTTCTTTTTTGTTAGTGTGTCTTTTTTTTGTCGGCCGGCTTTGCCTGGGTGACGGGCCACTCAGATGCCGTGGCTTAGGGAGGTAGAGCAGGTACAACTGTTAGTGGAGAGTGTTATTACTGTTAACAGGTTGTTTGAGCAGGTCACGCCGCTGTTGCAGCCTGCGTCTAAGATCACGCTGTCAAACGTGCCACCGTTTATCAGTGATGAGTTCCTGGTGAGAAAGCTGTCACGCCACGGTAAAGTGGTGTCGCCCATCAGGAAGATGTTGTCAGGGTGTAAGTCACCGTTACTGAAACACGTTGTCTCTCATCGCCGCCAACTTTCCATGATCCTCAATAACAGGTTGGAGGAATTTAATTATCGGTTCATTGTGAAGATTGATGGCTTTGATTATATGTTGTTTTGCTACCTCTTCCCAGTTAAAGTGTTTCAGCTGTGGGGTGGAGGGACACCTCATTAGAGCATGTCCTGATCGTGCAGGTGGAGCTGCGCACGTCTCGGCCATACCGGTCGTAGCGGCCGAGCCTCGGGGCCTCGGCCGCTTTTCCCCCTGAGAACATGTACATACTGTATAATATTGTAAATAAAAGTTTGTTTGAAGTGATGTGAGTTTCCTCTCTAATTTCAAAGGACATTTTTCATATTTAGTTTTACTAGTCTTCTTCTTCACATGTAGAAAATGCAGTTACTTACAAGTCATACATGTAGTTTTCAAACCGTTGCTGAATGTTACCAATTCTCACAATATAATGTAAAATATAGAGACAGTAGTTTAGTAAATATTAACTTGAAATGCGTTCATATGTCATTACTACAAACTCCTTCCTTGCGAATGATATGGTTTTATTAATTTTGCTGTGATCACATTGACCCACATATGGTAAATTGTGTCTAGGTCTGCATCAGCTGGATTATGTTTAGAATTTCTTTAAACCTGACATTCAAAGTGTTCCGTACTTTATATTCACAGATGTATATTATAGTAATAATATATGTACATACCGGTCAGTTAAAAATGTAGTTGTAGCTTACAGTACAATCACAAATCTATGGTAACCAGATTTTCTTTCTCAGAAATTAGTTTTAGATCTTGTTATACTGTCATATACACAACTAAACAATATGCACCAGCTCAGATATATTGTCACCATTGTTTTTTATGTGTATATAATGTTATTGCTCTTACTTTTTTATTCTGTCACTCTTTAATTCCTGTACTCTAATCTTTAAGGCCCTGATGGAAAGCTTAAATGTTTGTTACAACATATAGCAAATGTAATGTTAGTGTCTTTGCATTTTATTTGTGGACATTTCAGGCAGTGAAGGTCCCAACCCCTTTGTTGAATAACACAGTATTGGATTGTCATTTTAAATGTATTGAAAAACAGACATTACCCTTTATTATTATTCTTTATTTCAGATGAACAAGACAATTACATTCATGGAAATACATACACATATCAATTTCTTTGGTTCCCAAAGTTGTACAGATAACATTTCCAGCCACATCACAAACCAATTGGGTTATTCTGCTTGATTGAAATACTGTATCAAGGCTGCCCTGATGTCAGCTCCCTCTGCATTGCCAGTGTCGGGCAGTGGTTGGACGGGAGGCTGATTGTGTTCCAATCCGGCAGTCCGCCCCTCAATGAAGTTGTCCCCATGCTCTTCACATATGTTATGGAGAACACAGCAGGCCATCGCCATCTTCTTGCTCAGCTCTAGCTTACAGTCATTTCTTTATAGGAGACACCTCCAGCGACCTTTTAGTCTCCCAAAAGCCATTTCAACCACAGATCGAACACTGCTCAGTCTGTAGTTGTACGTGCGCTGCTCAGGGGTCAGTCTGCCTGTGTCTGAAAATGGTTTCATGAGCCAGTTCTGTATTGGGTATGCTGGGTCACCAATAAGGTAATCTGATCTCAACTGTCTGCATGTTTCAAACTGTAGGCTTCAAACTAATAATAAACTGGAATATTAGCATTTCCTGAAGTTCAAGTGAGGATGATCTATTTGATCAGGACTTATCCTTCAACTCTCACATAAAACAAACTTCAAGAACTTCCTTCTTTCATCTCCGTAACATTGCTAAAATCAGATCTATCCTGTCTCAGAGCGACGCTGAAAAGCTAGTCCATGCTTTTGTTACCTCTAGACTGGATTATTGTAATTCTCTTTTAGCAGGCTGCCCAAGCAAGTCGCTTAAGACACTTCAGCTGGTTCAAAATGCTGCAGCACGTGTACTGACTAAAACTAGGAGAAGAGATCACATTACTCCTGTATTAGCCTCTCTGCATTGGCTTCCCATAAAATATAGAATAGAATTCAAGATTCTTCTTCTCACTTATAAAGCCCTAAATGGACAGGCACCAGTCTATCTCAAGGAGCTTGTAGTGCCATACAATCCCCCCAGAACACTACGCTCTCAAAATGCTGGACTACTCGTTGTTCCATTTGTCTCTAAAAGTAGTATAGGAGGAAGAGCTTTCAGTTATCAGGCCCCACTACTCTGGATCAATCTACCAACCACGGTTCGGGGGGCAGACACCCTCTCTACCTTTAAGGTTAGGCTCAAAACATTCCTCTTTGGTAAAGCTTTTAGTTAGGAACCAGCTCATAGCTCATAGTTAAGATGCAATAGGCATAGACTGCCGGTGGGGGGGGGGTCTGGCATGCTCGGTTGGAGAGAGGTTGGAGAGGGCGTTAAGAGAGAGGTCATTTAGGTTAGAGAGGGACCGGAGAGGGTCCCATTCCTCTCTCTAACACTCCCTCTATGTCTGCTTCTTCCCTTGTGTGTTTGCTCCTGTACTCCTTCTGGCTTTTGTCTTGCAGGTCCGTGGGATCCTCAGTGTGGAGTTACAGAGTCTCAACAACTCTGCCTCCACCCTTTCCTCTGCACACACCCAACACAGCATAACGTGGATGGCTGTTCATCATAGGAATGGGATCCACACAAGGTTCCTGCTGCTTAACAGAAGGTTTTCCTTGCCGCCATGATGATTTCATGTTGGGTGTGGGATACATATTAATGTGTATATACGTATATATGCATATGTGTGTATCCATAAAATGAAGAGTCCGTCCTTAAGACTGCTCTACTGTAAAGTGTCTTGAGATACCATTGGTTATGATTTGGCGCTATACAAATAAAAGATTGATTGATTGATTGATTGATTACTGAGACACCCCCCCCACCCCCCCACCCACCCACACACACAAATATCAAAGAACGCAGAACCTGTCATGCCATCCACCAATCAGGAGCCAGCAGAAGGAATGTCAGTGTGAATTTCACTGTGACATCATCACACACTCTGCTGATGACATCATCAGGAGCTGGTCACACATCAAAGGACTCAGCAACACATTGAGTATTCTTTAATGAGGGAAACCCTTCTGAGAGAGACACAATAACCCACAAACTCCTTGGACTCAGTGAATTTACTTAATCTCTGTCATTCTGACAACAGTTAAATTTTTGATCTAATGATGGAAGTGCATCAGTTCAATGTAAAGAGTCTGGAACAAACATGCTTTGAAGCTCTGAAGGATCACCTCTGTCCGGAAAAATGCATTGGGCTGTGGCAGTTTACAAAAGTCTGGTATATTCCCATTTTGTTTCAACTGAAGTATGAGGCCTTTCACTTTATCTGTGAGAATTTTGAGGAAGTTTCACTCTGTGAAGAGTTTTTGCAGCTTGCGGAGCAGGAGCTGGCTGATATCCTGGGTCAGGATGACCTTACTGTGACCCAGGAGAGCACAGTTTATCAAAGTGTTTTAAGGTGGATAAACCACATGCCTGAGGAACGACAGGGAGCCATTTCTACTCTGTTACCAAAGGTACGACTGGGGCTGATGGACAAAAGTTACATCACAGACAATGTGCTTAACAATGAGGTGGTAAAAACAAACCCTGAGTCCCACCTCTTGGTCTCTGATACCCTTAAAGTCATGTCTCAACCTTCGTTACTCTGCTCTGAGTCTGGGATCAACAACACCTTGTTTTTCCGTCGCTTGCCAAACGCCGTCTTACTGATGTTTAGAATATTTTCTAAGACCATAAAGGCCTTTGACTACAGAACTAACAGCTGGATCACAGTTCACACTCATCCCAGTCTGGACGATTCCATGACTCACTTAGACCTCTACAGCACTGTCTTCCTTGGTAGATGCTTCTACATTGTGGGTAGTGGTATAGGATGGACCGACTCCTCTAACAGAGTGTGGAGGTTTAACCTAGTCACACACACTTGGCAGGAGATGTCACCAATGCAGGAGTCACAGTCCTTAATGAGTGTTACCGTGCTAAAGGGATGCATCTACGCTATGGGGGGCTGCAGGGATGATTGGACCTCACTAAGAACTGCTGAACGCTACCAGCCCAACATCAACCAGTGGACGTTCATTGCATCAATGAATGAAGAGAGGATCAGCGCCAGCTGCACCACACTGAACAACAAGATTTACATATGTGGAGGATGGAGTAATAGAGCACTGAATACTGCTGAGTATTACAACCCAGACACCAACCAGTGGACACTGATCACTCCTATGGGAACACCTCGTTATAGACTTGGGGTCGTTGCATATATGAGCCACATTTTTGCAGTTGGAGGAAGCGATGGGTCCAGAGATCTGAGGTCTGCTGAGGCTTATGACCCAGTGACCAACACCTGGTACGATGTCCCTGAAATGGTCCACACACACAGTTACTTTGACATTGCAGTGATGAACAAGAAGATCTTTGTTGTCTCTTGTAGCACAGAAAACAGAATTGTTGAGTGCTATGACTACACTACAAATACTTGGTCTGTGGTATTTTCTGGCATGGACCACTATGATTGGGTGAGATGCTGTGTGATTTCTGGACTTCCCAACATGGCTGAGTACTGTTCACCTCGTGAACCCATCATACCCAGGACACAGATCTAAAAAAAAGTCTAAACTAGATACTGAGATGGAGCAAATGTTATTTTCCATGATCCTAACTGGGAGTGTAACCTGCTCTGACCAGGTCTGTGTGTATCAATAAAAGTGTTTAAAGACATTAGAAGAACTAATGTGTGAATAAATGGATCAGTTCATGTCTCAGCTTAGATGGGATGGTTTTAATCAGCCTGGATCAACCTGAGTTGGTGATGATCTAGAAAAAAAATACTACATGTAATGACCTGATTGCTTATTAAATCAGTATATTTGTTTACAAGTTAAATAACACTGAGTATATTTGTTTACAAGTTAAATAACACTGGGATGTTGAATGCATTGTTTTTTCTACATGGTAAAAGTTACATTATTTCATGGTTTGATATTAAAACATTACTATCAAAATATTAATAAATTCATTGTTTAGTTAAAAGTTAAAAACAAATATGTAGCCTATTATCTGTTTATTCTGTGGTGATGCTTTGTGTGCGCTTCGCTAGTTGAGAAGCGTAGAAGAAGAGACATTACCGGAAGCGTAGAAGAAGAGACATTACCGGAAGCATAGAAGAAGAAAAGTTAGAAAATACGGGAGAGAAGCCCGAGAGATGGCGTGTCGCGCTGCTGCATGAAAACGACACGTGCATGTGTGATAGAGGAAAACGAAAAAAAACTCAGTGACTTTAGGCCTGGATAATTGCCCCTCGCTTCTGTGGACTGCTGTGGAGTTCATGAACGACCCGCACCGCGAGAGAGTGAGCTGTGAGCGACGTTGCCAGGACAGAACTGAACCAGCTGAGTGAAGCTAACGCTAAGCTAACGCTACTAGTCGGGACGGATCAGCCTCGTCAGGAGTCGGACGGTGAGAAGAGACGGTGTTGCCGCCAGGAGGATCAGCACTCATCCGCGTTGAGGACAACGGGACGGAGAGAGGTTCTGCGTGCACCAAGCTTTCTCATCTGGTCGTGAGGACAAGGTTTTCGTTCATTCCAGACTGGTAGGATTATCGTTTTCAAGTTGTTTTCCAATGGATAAGAGCTCCAACGCGCGCCAACGTTTCTAAAAGCAATTGTTTAAAACTAAAGAGTGCACTCTAAAAAAAAAAAAAACCCTAAACTTTATTCCAACTGATTCAAAACTATTTACCACTAAAACTGTATTGTTTTTTTTCATTGTTCCATCTTTGAATACAGCAGACTAAGTCTGAACTACAGTTATTGTGTGTGTGTGTTTAATCATTTTATCATTTAAATAATACACTGT
Source organism: Gouania willdenowi (assembly GCF_900634775.1). Classification (NCBI taxonomy): domain Eukaryota; kingdom Metazoa; phylum Chordata; class Actinopteri; order Blenniiformes; family Gobiesocidae; genus Gouania; species Gouania willdenowi. The sequence goes on along the minus strand of NW_021145094.1, from coordinate 1,900,474 downwards.
AAACAATACCATTTTTTGATTTAACTAATGATATTTGCTCATTTGGTTTAGTCATTTATTATTATTTCTGGGAAACCTCTCATCAGATTTGTAAGTGAGCATCATATTTGACCCTAGACACAGTTTTTATACATCGGGATGTCTCTTTTGCCATAGTTATTATTCAGTAAGGGAAAAAGGGGTTAAAGATTAAGAAATCGCTCCTTTAACTTAACGAGCCGGGTGGCAAAAAGGGTTACATTTTTGGGGACTCGTCCGGGATTTTTTTTTTTGTTTATGTACAGTGTGGGTTTATTTCTTTAAAGCTGTATGTGATGCTACTAAATATTTTTGAAGTTTTGCTGTAAAATCTGAGAATTTTGGTTACTTTTTCTGCTTCAAGTACTGAAAATGGAGGCAGCAGAGATTAAAGCTTGGTGCCACAGACATCAGTTAGATCCCACTCATGCTTTAGTTTTAAGTGGTGTATGTGACATCTCAGATGAGGTTTTACAGGAAGTCTTGAGCTCAGTTAAAATTTTGGGAAAGACAAGAATAGTGGACAAACGTTCAGACTTGACTTCCAAGACTGACTTTGTGCTAGTCCAGACCTTAACTAATGTGACTGAACACACTTTACCTGACCAAGTGGGCGTTCCAGGTGAAGTTGGTCCCTGGCCTGTTCACATCATTCCGCTAGAAACTGAACACCAAGGAGATTTTCAAGCAAAGTTGCTGTCATTTCTTGAGCATGAGGGCAAAAGTATGTCTGATGTTAAAGGACTGTTAAACCCGTTATCCCTTGATGTAAATACTGCTCTCATCAATGCCATTAGCTCACTTGTTGACAAATGCAATGCTGCGCCTGCTGATATTCAAAGCTACAGGAAGCTCAGAATGTTTTCTGGTGTGCGACCAATACCTAGTGGTGAAGAGGAGTATGACGCTTGGGCAGAGCAAACTACACACATGCTGGAAGAATGGCAATGCAGTGACAGTGTCAAGAAACAAAGAGTTGTAGAGAGTCTTAAAGGACCAGCTGCTGACATAATAAGATTCCTCAGAGCACAAAATCCCAAAGCTACAGCGAATGACTACATGCAAGCTCTTGAAACAGCCTTTGGGACTACTGAAACTTCATCTGATCTCCTAGTCAAGTTCAGACACACATTTCAAAGCGAAGGTGAAAAACTGTCCACGTACCTGCTGAGGCTCGACAAGTTGCTACACTGTATCTTCAGGAAAGGAGGATTGCAGTTGGCAGATATGAACCGACTCCGTATTGAACAAGTTGTACGAGGTGCATTACCACATGACATGATCGCAATGCGCATACGCATGACCCATAAACTAAGACCACCGCCTTCCTTTAATGATCTGCTGAAAGATGTCAGAGAGGAAGAGGACATGTTACAAGGCAGAACTGATGCAAAAAGTATGGTTATGTCAAAATCAGTCACCTCAGTCCCCAAACCAGCATCTGAGAATAAAGCTGACCCAGAAGTTGAGAAGCTCAAGAGAGAACTCAGGGAGATTAAAGCTGAAATGAACAATCTTAAAGTGGCAACTGTTGCAACAGCAGCAGCTCAAACTGAACCAAAATGTCCAAAACTTGACAATACAACCAAAAATAGATACCAAAGAAACATCATTTCTCAAAGATCAAAGAACACAGATCTGCCTGGGATCTTTTGTTACAGATGTGGAGAAGATGGACACTACATGAGAGACTGTGATGGAGTTGAAAACTTGCAAAGAGTAAATAAGCGGCTTATCAAACTGACAAAGAAGTCGGGAAACTACCAAGGGGCCCAGTAAGGGAACGGCCTGGCGTCCCAGAGGTAAAGACACGTTCCAAGAGCATCAAAACTGAGGAAATAGTGGAAGACACTATCCCAAAAGGCTTAGTGGGCCCAAGCTCTGCTGTACCAGTTCAGATTGAAGGCATTTACACAAAAGCAATACTCGACACTGGCTCTCAGGTCACTCTACTCTACAGATCCTTTTACGACAGATATCTGACACATCTGCCATTGACATCTATCAGTGCTCTACAGATATGGGGTCTCAGTCCTGCTGATTACCCGTACGATGGCTATTTGTCACTCAAGCTGGAGTTCAGGGAAGCTGATGTTGGCGTGACAGAGACCATTGATGCACTTGTACTCGTCTGTCCTGATCCAGTTGTTAAAGATAATGCAGCTATACTGGTTGGCACCAACACTCCAACTGTGAGACGTCTCATAAAAAGTTACAAGGACAAAGAGGGAGAAAACATCACAACAGTGAAACGCATTCACCCTGCTTTCCAAAAGGCTATGGTGGAAATATCAAAGTCCCCCTCTGAAACTGACAGCCAAATAAGAGGATCTGTATGGTTTGCTCAACCAAAACCAATAATAATACGCCCAGGAGGTGTAGCAAGGGTCAAAGGCGTGCCAAAGTTTCAAGAGATACCAAGTACTCAAGCCATTTTGGTGGATTTACCCGATGATCTTGCAGAAGAACCAAGGTTTCCAGATCAGCTTCTGGTGAGGCCGGAGCTACAATCAGTCACTGCTGTGAGCTCCAAAAGAATCACTGTCCTTGTCACTAACAGTTCATCTAAAGATATCATGCTGACTCGAGGTATGCCAATCGCTCACCTTTTTCCAGTGGATGTGTTTCCAGCGCCCTCTGTGAAAAGAGAGACCAAACCTAGAACCTCAAAGAAACTCACCCCATCCTCTTTTGACTTTGGAGCTTCACCTGTTCCTAAAGAATGGAAAGATAGGTTGGTGAATAAAATGCTTGAAAGAGGAGATGTTTTTTCCACCCATGAGTTTGATGTGGGCTGTAGCAAAAGTATGCAGCATGAAATCAAAACCACAGAGGATAAACCATTTCGAGAGAGATCTCGCCGCTTACCTCCAGCCGATCTTGAAGCCCTCAGAGAACATTTGTCAGAACTAAAAGGAGCTGGCATAATCACAGAATCTCGCAGTCCCTATGCCTCCCCTATAGTGGTCGTGCGAAAGAAAAATGGCAAGATCCGGATGTGTGTGGACTATCGTACCCTTAACAGGCGCACAACCCCTGACCAATACACAGTGCCTAAGATTGAAGACGCTCTGACATGTCTGAATGGAAGCAAGTGGTTTAGTGTCCTAGATCTCAGGAGTGGATACTACCAAGTGCCCATGAGTGAGTCAGACAAAGAAAAGACTGCTTTCATATGTCCCCTTGGGTTTTACCAATTTGACAGGATGCCACAAGGTGTGTCAGGCGCTCCTGCAACTTTCCAGCGCATCATGGAAAAAACTGTCGGAGACATGAATCTGCTGGAAGTGTTGGTCTATTTGGATGACCTCATTATTTTTGGAGCAACACTCGAAGAGCACGAGCAACGACTGCTTAAGGTGCTTGACCGCCTACAAGAGGAGGGCCTCAAACTGTCGTTGGACAAATGCCAGTTTTGTCAACCATCGGTGTCTTATGTTGGTCACATTGTGTCACAAGAAGGAGTATCTACAGATCCAAAGAAAACAGAAGCAGTCACTACATGGCCCAGACCAACCACTTTAACTGCCTTGAGATCTTTCCTCGGGTTCTGCGGATATTACAGACGCTTCGTCAAAGACTATGCTAAAGTCGCATTTCCCTTAACTCAACTTTTGTCTGGTTACCCGCCCCATGCAAAAAAGTCCAAGAAAAAGCTAGACCAGGTCTACTTTAATCCATCAGAGCCGTTTGGTCATCGGTGGGACGACAAGTGTGAAGCTGCTTTCGAGGAGTTAAAACAAAGACTCACCAACTCCCCTGTGCTAGCCTTTGCAAACCCAGTTACCCTACGTGCTACACGTTGATGCAAGCCGAGAAGGACTTGGTGGAGTTTTATACCAAGATCAAGGTGAAGGACTAAAACCAGTCGCTTTCATCAGTCGCAGTCTAACCCCCTCTGAACGTAACTACCCTGCACACAAGTTAGAATATCTTGCTTTAAAGTGGGCCGTAGTTGACAAACTACATGACTATTTGTATGGAGTAAGCTTCGAGGTTAGAACTGACAACAACCCTTTGACCTATGTGTTGACATCAGCCAAGTTAGACGCAACAGGTCACCGCTGGCTTGCGGCCCTGTCAACATACGACTTCAGTCTTAAATACAGAGCAGGAGTTCAAAACATTGACGCTGACGCCCTTTCAAGGCGCCCTCACCCTGACCCATGCCAAGAAAAACAGTGGACAGACATCTCAGCAGATGGCGTTAGAGCAATGTGTCAAGTATCCCACGTGACCAAGAAAAATACTCGTCATGAGAGAGCAATCGATCATTTGGGCTTGTCCATACACGCTGTACCCAAAGCTTTCTGCAACCTGTCCACACTCAGCTTAAAGGGAATGCCAATTCTGAGTCCCTCTGAGATCTCAAAAGCTCAACAGGAAGATCTGACTCTAAAGGAGATATGGAGAGCTTTAAAGCAGAATGGATCACCTCAGATCAAGTCAAGAGACCCTGCAGCTTCATTGTTGTTGAGGGAGTTCGAGAGACTAAAACTGCAACAGGATGTTGTATACCGAGTGACAGTTCCACCTGGCCGAAACCGTCGTTCACAACTAGTTTTACCAGAAAAGTTCAGAACAACAGTCATGAAATCACTCCATGATGATTCTGGTCATCTAGGCATCGACAAGACTTACGGACTCATCAAAGAAAGATTCTATTGGCCCAAGATGAGATCTGATGTTGAAGAACACTGTAAAAACTGTGCAAGGTGCATACAGAGAAAAACACTTCCAAAAAAAGTAGCGCCTTTGTTTCACATGCAAAGCGACGGTCCAATGGATTTAGTATGTATGGATTTCCTGTCCATAGAACCAGACCAAAGTAACACAGAGAACGTTTTAGTCATCACTGATCATTATACCCGGTATGCACAGGCTTTTCCCACCACAGACCAGAAAGCTGCAACCGTGGCCAAAGTTCTGCTGGAAAAGTATTTCCTCCATTATGGTCTGCCAAAACGCATGCATAGTGACCAGGGCAGAGACTTTGAAAGCCGTCTCATTCGAGAGTTATTGAGTTCTCTTGGCGTGGAAAAGTCGAGGACCACTCCATACCATCCCCAGGGGGATCCCCAACCCGAGAGGTTTAATCGAACCCTATTAAACATGCTTGGAACTCTTGAGCCTAATGAGAAAAGAAATTGGAGCAAGCACATTTCACATCTGGTTCACGCTTATAACTGTACGCCAAATGAAGCTACAGGTTTTTCGCCATATTATCTCATGTTCGGGCGTGAAGCAAGGATGCCCGTGGACTTGTGTTTCGGAACATCAAGCGACAACACCTGCAAAGAAACTTACCTTAAGTATGTGAAAGACTTGAGAAAAGGACTCAATGCTGCTTACAACCTCGCAGAGTCTGCCGCTGCTAGACAAAATAAAGGAAACAAAGAAAGATATGATCGGAAGGTCAAGTTCACACAACTTTTACCTGGAGATAGAGTCCTCATCCGTAACCTCGGACTGCAAGGAAAACATAAGCTGGCAGATCGCTGGGGCTCAAAACCATATGTTGTTGAAAATCAACTTTCAAACTTACCTGTGTTTCGGCTGAAACCAGAGGATGGTGATGGTCCAATCAAAATCCTTCATCGTAATCACATCTTGCCCTTGGGACAAAAAGTATGTTTGGTCCCAACACAAAACCCAGACATTATTCCAAAGAGGAGATTGAGAAGGAGGAAAAGACACCAAAACAAAGATATTGACAAAGGATCAGTCCAAGATCTTGAAATGTCAGAACAAGAGAACAAAGATGACACAGAGTCAGAGGATGAAATGTTCTACATGCCATTCTCAATACAAAGTACCCGCAAAGATGATGGAACATGTGAACCATTCAGTCTAGATCTTGATATGCAACCTGAAGAGCAGACAGAAGATTTGCAAGCGGTTCAAGAAGACCAAAATGGAAATAAAGAGACTATACTTGACATAGCTGAACAGTCAGACTTGCAAGAGACGTGCAATACTGAGACAGAGACACAAGACTCGATACGTTTTGATCCAGAGACAGACTCACGAGAAGACTTACAGATTGATAGTGAGATCAGAACGTCTCAAAGACTTAAAAAAGTTCCTTCAAGACTTACTTATGATAAACCAGGGAATCCCAGTATTTGCCCTGTGAAGTTTGTTTCTTGTTTTTATAAGTGGATAAGCTCTCCTTTCCCACCTTAGTTGGGTCTATCTGATTTTATTAGCCTACTTACCAAGCCATGAGGGCATGTCTTTATTTTGGTAGGGGGAGAGTGTAATGACCTGATTGCTTATTAAATCAGTATATTTGTTTACAAGTTAAATAACACTGAGTATATTTGTTTACAAGTTAAATAACACTGGGATGTTGAATGCATTGTTTTTTCTACATGGTAAAAGTTACATTATTTCATGGTTTGATATTAAAACATTACTATCAAAATATTAATAAATTCATTGTTTAGTTAAAAGTTAAAAACAAATATGTAGCCTATTATCTGTTTATTCTGTGGTGATGCTTTGTGTGCGCTTCGCTAGTTGAGAAGCGTAGAAGAAGAGACATTACCGGAAGCGTAGAAGAAGAGACATTACCGGAAGCATAGAAGAAGAAAAGTTAGAAAATACGGGAGAGAAGCCCGAGAGATGGCGTGTCGCGCTGCTGCATGAAAACGACACGTGCATGTGTGATAGAGGAAAACGAAAAAAAACTCAGTGACTTTAGGCCTGGATAATTGCCCCTCGCTTCTGTGGACTGCTGTGGAGTTCATGAACGACCCGCACCGCGAGAGAGTGAGCTGTGAGCGACGTTGCCAGGACAGAACTGAACCAGCTGAGTGAAGCTAACGCTAAGCTAACGCTACTAGTCGGGACGGATCAGCCTCGTCAGGAGTCGGACGGTGAGAAGAGACGGTGTTGCCGCCAGGAGGATCAGCACTCATCCGCGTTGAGGACAACGGGACGGAGAGAGGTTCTGCGTGCACCAAGCTTTCTCATCTGGTCGTGAGGACAAGGTTTTCGTTCATTCCAGACTGGTAGGATTATCGTTTTCAAGTTGTTTTCCAATGGATAAGAGCTCCAACGCGCGCCAACGTTTCTAAAAGCAATTGTTTAAAACTAAAGAGTGCACTCTAAAAAAAAAAAAAAACCCTAAACTTTATTCCAACTGATTCAAAACTATTTACCACTAAAACTGTATTGTTTTTTTTCATTGTTCCATCTTTGAATACAGCAGACTAAGTCTGAACTACAGTTATTGTGTGTGTGTGTTTAATCATTTTATCATTTAAATAATACACTGTAAACAATACCATTTTTTGATTTAACTAATGATATTTGCTCATTTGGTTTAGTCATTTATTATTATTTCTGGGAAACCTCTCATCAGATTTGTAAGTGAGCATCATATTTGACCCTAGACACAGTTTTTATACATCGGGATGTCTCTTTTGCCATAGTTATTATTCAGTAAGGGAAAAAGGGGTTAAAGATTAAGAAATCGCTCCTTTAACTTAACGAGCCGGGTGGCAAAAAGGGTTACATACATTTTAGTGGTGACAACATATAGCAGACATGTAGATGTACTGAATTTAATTATAATTAATGTAGTGGTTAGCAAGATAAGTATTCTAAAGGGTTAAAATAAGCAGAAATGGATGATTATTAGAATAAATTACTTGAAATCAAACTTCCTACAACACAATAACAAGTGAAATATACTGAATATAAACAAATAATTCTTGTTAAAAAATTTTTTGCTTTTTAATTTATGCAAATGAAAGCTTTGGAACAAGAATAAATCAACTAATCTAAGTAAAAAATGACTCAGCATTAATGAAAAATGATTAAGCTGTTTCTTGATACAAGTTGACTCATCTTGAAATAAACCTAAATATATATTAATACTAAAACCAAAACATTAAAACCAGTGTTTGTTCTTAGAATAAACATCTTATCAGAATCACAACCAGGAGTATGAGTATGTAACCCAGGTAGAAAAACACACCCATTAGTTTAAGTTAATAAAATAATATTTATTTTATTAGTTTTGTTTGTATATGTTCAGCAAAGTTTAAATTTCCTATTGCACTTGAATGCGTCACTCAGTTCACATGACCGCACGCGGAAGATACAGAGCCTTCAACAGCCAATCAGAGGCTACGCAGGTCACGTCCAGCTTGTCAGCTCAGGGGTGAGGCACATGCGTGTGGTTCTCCCGGTCTTTTTCCAACCCCGGACACGAGAGTGGAAGCAGCCACGCAGCGGAGGAGAAGAAAAGACGGAGAGAGGAGAAAACACGCAAGTTAAACTGAGAGAGGATAGAGAGAGTGTCAGTGCACTTACCTACTGGAAGCCTGGAGCCAAGACCAGACGAAGGAGAGGAGGAAAACGTCGGTAAGACGAGTCAATGGGATGAAAAGAGAGCTTACTGACACATAGTATTATCGTCCAATGCCCATGTTAGCTTTGTGTCTCGCAGGCTAAAGCCACGTGCCTTCCCTGCAGTAGCTGTTGTGAGCCCCGACAACGTGCGCAACTTAGAAAGATAGATCAACGGTGAGAAACATGGCTCTGTGGCTGCTCTGGTGCTATTTTTTTCTGTTGGTTTTGTGTGCTAAAAGGAAGTAGTAGCACTATAAAAGTCTATAAGATGAACTGAGATGAATAATGATGCAGTGTTTTACATATGTATATACTGGGTTTATTATTTTATGCTGATGTGTGTATGCATATATATATATATATGTGTATGTATGTGTATATATATATATTAAAAAGTGTTAGTTATAAAAAATATTTTATTTAATAATTTTAGAGTGAAATTATATTTTATTTTATAAATACGAAGTGTTGAATTACTTTATTTTACCTCAACTGTGAGTTTAGATATGTTAAAGGGTGAGTGTGGTGCAATTCCCCTCACACTAGTAGGCCTATAGTGTGGGAGAAATTAAGCACAATACTTTAATACCTCTGAATTACTTTTTTTTATACTGTTTTATGTATATATATGTTAATCTGATTTTGATATGTTAGAATATTTTGAATGTAAATAAAATGGTTACTTACCATAATTATTACTACAATGCTGTTCACATAGGCAGTTAGATATGAGAAATTGAATGTTGTACAACAAAATCTGAAAGAAAACTGAAAAATTATTATTTTATATAATTGAAGATCTGTGTGGAGTCTGATGCACTATTTAGCATTTATGACAGTTACACTTTAATTGATGCATCAGAGTTTATTTAATAGATGTGACCTTATTTTTAGGTCAGGTTTTTTTGAGTGGACGAGAAAGTCCAAGGACCAGGAAGAGATCCCGGTTGAGACTGATGGCGAGCTAGGAACCCGGAAGAGAAGACACCGACGAGGAGATCTACACGTACACACACGCACATACACACACATCACACTTCAAGGAAACTTTAAGAACAGGTGCACCTGCAACAATTTTCATTTTTAAGGGCCCAATGGACAATTCTTATTTTTTTGGTTGTTTAGTGTGCACACTTTTTTTTTTCTTTTTATTTGGTATCCGAATCATTGTAACAATACACGAGTTGCTACTCAACAGTTATTCTTTGTTTGGCTCATTATTGCTGCTCATCCATATAGCTCCTAACAAATCTGAGTTTTCCGATAACTAGTCCAACTTGATTTTACACTGTAATAACTTTTATCATCGGTAAATTGGGTTACAGAAGTGGCGAGCCAGCCAGGAGCTATTTGATTTGAGCACCAATATTGAAGCAATGATCAGTATGGATTTCATCCAAATGTCAGGTGTCAAAATTCCAAACGCAGTTATTGTCAGTGGAATAACTCAGGTATCTGAAAAGGATGAACAGATGGTTGACTTTCTTAAAGAGTATGGTAAACTTGAAAGAATCCTTCTGGTCGATGATTCACAGTCCGAATTTCACAAAAACCTGATCGTTGAATATTCCAGTGGTTCAGCCTTAGAAAGTTTAGAACCTATTTTACCGTACACGTGCAAAGCACAAGATGACCCCACCATTGTTTATGAAGTTAGGACACTGAGTAGTGCGTACGCTACCAAGGTAGGAGGAAACATTACTAAGACATACTTAGCTGAGCTTAAGGAACTAGCCAAGCTGAGTGGCAAAGACTATAGTGAGGTATTGAAAGAGATGATGTCACAGATTGGGGAAGATGTTGAAGCCATCCAAGAAGCAACTGAAGCATTCTCCCCTGCACATGTTGAGACCACTGTCGTATCTCCTCCCACACCTAAAGAGCGACAGCCTGAACTCTCATTCTCAGATGTCACCCCAAGCAACTATGGTGCCACTGATCATGTCCCCCGCACGAATGAAAGGAGAGTACCGTCCCTTTCAGTAAGCGATATGAATCCACCTGACATTCAGAAGGTCGTGGTCGAGCACATCGTAAGGAGGCAAGATGTCATCCCACACATGCAATCCCAGGTGAGATTACGTTCCTTCTCCGGGAAGACTCCCAGACCTAATAATGAAACTGATTACGACACATGGCGCACGCACATTGAACTGCTCCAAAATGATCCCAGCATGTCCCCTCTGCAAATATCCAGAAAAATCCTTGAGAGCTTGCTTCCACCAGCAACTGATGTAGTCAAGGGTTTACGACCAGAGTCACCACCTGCAGCCTACCTACAGCTCTTAGACTCTGCCTTTGGTACTGTGGAAGATGGGGAGGAACTTTACGCTCAATTCCTGAACACCCTCCAGGATCCTGGTGAGAGATCTTCCGCATACCTTCATCGACTCCAACTAGCATTAAACCTGGCTACAAAAAGAGGGGGAGTTACATGTGAAGAAGGAGACAAACATCTCCTTAAGCAGTTCTGCCGGGGATGTTGGGATAACACCCTGCTCAGTGCCCTGCAACTTGAACAAAAGAAGAGCAGCCCGCCCCAATTCCCAGACCTCTTGTTAATGATTCGCTGTGAAGAAGATCGACAGCAAGCAAAAAGCAGCCGTATGAAAAAACATATTGGTATCACAAAACAAAGAGCCCAGTTGCAGTTCCATGGTGCAGATGTTTGTGAACCAGAGGGGAACCAGGAGAGCAGAACTAGCGCTATCGAGGATCTGAGAACACAGGTGGCAAGTTTGCAAAGTCAACTAACTACATTCATGTCACAGAAAAAGACAAAGGGGGATAGTAGCAATGAGACTACAGCGAAGCCACAGAGCAGAAAATCTAAATCAGCTGACACAGATAAACTCTTGCAAAGTCAGACTAAAAAGAAACAGACATACAGACCCAGGCCTTGGTACTGTTTTAACTGTGGCGAAGATGGGCACATTGCCCCATGTTGCACCGATCCCGCAAATCCCGACTTAGTGGCAGAGAAGAAGAAGCAGCTACAGGAAAAACAGCGCAAGTGGGACGCACAAAATGGTTCACACTTACCTTTAAACGATTAACAGTTCCTGTTGTGGGACAAACAGGGGCTGATGAGAGTCGGCAGCGTCCCTTAGACGTAAATAATGAAGACAAACCCCCCGTTGGAATAAACAAAGTTAGTACATCTGCAGAGAAAGTCAAAGTTCAAACAAGTTCAAGCTTACAACATCCAAAGCAGAACCAACTTTTTCAACTCCCCAAAAAGTTGGTTGGTACCAAGAGTACAGCTCAAGTGACGGTGGGAGGTGAAGAAGTCAACTGCCTTCTTGATTCAGGCTCACAGGTAACCACTGTATCTGAGTCATTTTACAAGCAATACCTTTCAGAGCAGAAGATTAATCCCCTGCATGACCTCTTAGAAGTGGAATGTGCAAATGGCCAGCTTGTGCCTTATGTTGGCTATATAGAAATGACCATAACCTTTCCCAGAGACTTTATAGGGGCTCCAATAGATGTAAACACACTCGCCTTGGTTGTTCCTGACACCTCACAGACCCTTGTGCTCATAGGCACGAACACCCTAGACGTGCTGTTTGACATCTATTCAGAAACTGACATGACCCATCGTCAGCCCCTCTCACATGGCTACAAAGTAGTTTTCAAAGTTATCGAGTTAAGACGGAAACAAGCAAGCAACAACCACCAAGGGGTAGTGAAGATGCAAGGCCAGATGCCTCGAGTCATTCCAGCCGGTGGAACTGTAGTGGTCGAGGGAGTTGCCCTTGTTAGTGGCCTTCAAGAGGAGAAATCAGTTGTCATTGAATATCCATCGACATCCCCCCTACCAGGTGGCCTGCTAGTCAAAACTGGTCTAGTTGATTTCCCTCAGCTGCGACCTCATGAACTGCCGGTCGTCATAAGCAATGAGTCTGACCATGATATAACCATCCCTGCTAAATGTACTATTGCAGAAGTTAGTGCTTACCAGGTCGTCTTATTAAAAGAACACAGTATAACCAAGCAATCAGAACCCCTCCAGAAACTTCCAGAGACCCAGTCAACCCAAGAGCCAACCTTAGATTTAAATTTTGGTGATTCCCCAGTCCCACTTGAATGGAAGCAACGCATCACTCAGCAGCTTAACAACATGCCTGATGTGTTTGCACATCATGACTTGGACTTTGGTCGGACAGATAAAGTAAAGCACCACATAAAACTCTCAGACGAAACCCCCTTCAAGCTCCGTGCCCGACCAATACACCCACAGGACATCGAAGCTGTCCGAAGGCATATCCAAGAGCTCCTTGAAGCGGGAGTTATAAGAGAGTCAGAATCGCCGTTTGCATCACCAATAGTGGTAGTCCGGAAAAAGAATGGCCAAGTTAGGTTATGCATCGATTATAGGCGTCTGAACCTCCAGACTATAAAAGATGCATACAACCTTCCAAAGCTTGAGGACACATTCTCAGCCCTAAACAGTTCTCAGTGGTTCTCTGTGCTTGACCTTAAGTCAGGATACTACCAGATAGAGGTTGCAGAAATGGATAAACCAAAGACAGCCTTCGTGTGCCCCCTCGGGTTTTGGGAGTTCAATAGGATGCCTCAAGGGGTCACAAATGCTCCCAGCACATTCCAACGACTAATGGAAAGGTGCATGGGGGATATGCATTTGAAAGATGCGTTGGTTTTCCTGGATGATGTCATAGTGTTCTCCAGAACCCTTGAGGAGCACGAAGAAAGACTCATGAAAGTGCTCACTCGTCTTAAAGAGTTTGGGTTGAAGTTATCACCCAAAAAATGCATTTTCTTCCAGACATCGGTTCGTTATCTGGGTCATGTAGTCTCCAGAACTGGCGTTGAAACTGATCCCGAGAAGATTTCAGCTCTTAAAACATGGCCTGTCCCCCAGACCCTACGAGAGTTAAGATCATTCCTCGGTTTTGCTGGATACTACCGGAGGTTTGTTAAGGGCTACTCTAGCATCGTAAAACCTCTCCACAACTTAACCTCCGGCTATCCACCTCTCCAAAAGAAATCAAAAACCAAACGAGCAAACCTGAAACAGAGAATGGATCAATACCATGACCCAAAAGAGCCTTTCAGAGGTCGCTGGACACCAGCTTGCCAGCAAGCTTTCGAGACAGTCATCCAAAGCCTCACTACAGCCCCAGTACTAGCCTTTGCTGACCCCCAGACACCCTATATACTGCACACCGACGCCAGTACCACCGGGCTCGGTGCGGTGTTGTATCAGGAGCAAGAGGGCCAACTTAGGGTCATAGGTTATGCAAGTAGAGGGCTGTCACGAAGCGAGAGCCGATACCCAGCACACAAGTTGGAGTTTTTGGCGCTCAAGTGGTCAGTTACAGAAAAATTCAGCGATTATCTTTACGGCAACCACTTCACCGTTGTAACGGATAGCAATCCGCTGACATACATTCTGACCTCAGCAAAACTTGATGCGACCAGCTATAGGTGGCTAGCAGCACTGTCCACATTCTCGTTCAAACTCCTTTATCGTCCAGGAAGGCAGAACGGAGATGCGGATGGATTATCACGCAGACCCCATGGAATGCTGGCAGATGATCAGAAATCACAAAAAGAGAGAGAACGTATACAACAGTTCACTCAAGATCATCTCTCCGATCCAAAGAACATCAATGCAGTAGATCAGTCTGTTGTGAAAGCAATCTGTGAGAGGCAGCTTACCTACAGTGTCAACCCGGGTGATGAGAGAGAGGGAGATCCAGATCGTGTTGCTCTAGTGGAGGTCCTTGCCATATCTCCTGGTGCTGTGCCTGACAGCTATGGGCAAGAAGAACAGGTTGGAGGTCTGCCAACCATCCCTCATCTAACTGAAGAGGAATTAGCAGATAAGCAAAGAGCCAATCAATGTATAAAGCATGTTATCTCCCAGATCGAACATGGGGACACACCACCCCCCACGTTACGCACCCAACTTCCGGACCTTCCACTCCTCCTCCGAGAATTAAATCGTCTCGAGTTCCATAACAACATCCTGTACAGACGACGCCAACTGGGGTCCCAGACAACATACCAACTTGTACTCCCAGCTGAGCTTCGCAACACAGTTCTCACAAGCCTGCATGACCACATGGGTCACATGGGAGTCGACCGTACACTGGACCTTGTAAGAACTAGGTTTTATTGGCCGAAAATGGCTACGGATGTGGAAAGGAAAGTGAGGACGTGTGGCAGGTGCGTGCGGAGGAAAGCTCGACCTGAAAGAGCAGCCCCCTTGGTCAACATTAGAACTACTCGACCCCTTGAACTCCTATGTATGGACTTCTTGTCACTTGAAGCTGACAAAAGAGGGACTAAAGATATCCTGGTGATCACAGATCACTTCACTAAGTTTGCAGTTGCCATCCCTACACCCAATCAAAAAGCCCGTACCGTAGCAAAGTGTTTGTGGGAGAACTTTATGGTGCACTACGGTATCCCAGAAAAGCTGCATAGTGACCAGGGTCCAGACTTTGAGTCCCGCACAGTCAAAGAACTCTGTCAAGTGGCAGGTATTCACAAGATTAGGACAACCCCCTACCACCCTAGGGGCAATCCTGTGGAGCGATTTAATCGTACCCTGCTTGACATGCTTGGCACTCTCCAAGATCAAGATAAGTCCTGTTGGCGTGACCATGTAAAACCTCTAGTCCACGCCTATAATTGCACCAGAAATGAAGTGACTGGTTTCACCCCATATGAAATGATGTTCGGGCGCCAGCCTCGTCTGCCAGTTGATCTTGCATTCAAGTTGCCAGTACAAGAGGGCCAACATACATCCCACTCTGAGTATGTGCAAAGCCTGAAATCACGTCTCAAAGAAAGCTACAAGGTAGCTATGGATAAGGCTGCAAAGATAGCTCACAAGAACAAAACGAGGTATGACAGACATATAAATGCCTCAGACTTGGAAACTGGAGATCGGGTACTGGTTCGAAATGTTCGCATCCGGGGAAAACATAAGATTTCGGACAGATGGGAACCCACTGTCCATGTAGTGGTGAGAAGAGCAGGCACCCTCCCAGTGTATACAGTAAAACCGGAAACCAAAGATGGCCCCCTAAGAACACTTCATAGGGACCTGTTACTTTCATGCGGATACCTACCTGTGGAGGAAAGCAGTGAGCCTGTACAAAAATCAGTACCACGCAGGCCAGCAACCCGTGCAAACCCTGCAGTAGAGGAAGATAATTTCTCAGATGAAGATGATGATGTACTCATTCCGCTGTATGTTAGTCCCCCTGTCACCACAGTCTGTAAACATCCTGTGAAACCTGAACTACCCAGAACCAATGTCCGAGACACTCAGCATACTGAATCTCCACGCATTAGTCTGCCGGAAGGTTCTGTAAATGCTCCCGATATTGACATTCCACCTGATAATGACAATCCAACCGACTTTGACAACCACGCTGATTTTGACAACCCACATGATATGTTCAACAGTACCTCAGATGGTCTGCTCAATGAGTCTAACTCACATCAGAGTGACCCTGAGTACTTACCCACCGAAAGAGACACATCAACCGAACAAGCCGATGAAACATGTTTGGTACAAAATGTTTCACCTGATGATCATCCAGACATCCAAGGAGAACAACTTGTGGTTTCCTCAAATGCTTTGGACGAGGATGAGATGAATGATGGCAATAAAGGTGCAGAACATGAAGAAGGAAAGGACGACACAAGTACAATGGAAGAAAAAGATGAGATAGCCTCATTGGAGACAGAGGAGGACGAGGAAAGAACGGACACAGATAATTCTGTCAGGAGATCTGAGAGAAACTGTCAGCCATCACGACGGCTTGAGTACACTGAGTTAGGCAATCCTTTGATTACAGCAGTGAGATCATTTCTTCAAGGATTGTCTGCAGCCTGGGCTGATGTTATAAATGATGGTGAAGAGCCTGTTCAACCCCCTGCCTTGTTCCCTCGAGTAATTGTCCTTTAATTGTTTACCATGCACAGGGACGTGCATGAGTTCAGGAGGGGAGGGTGTAACCCAGGTAGAAAAACACACCCATTAGTTTAAGTTAATAAAATAATATTTATTTTATTAGTTTTGTTTGTATATGTTCAGCAAAGTTTAAATTTCCTATTGCACTTGAATGCGTCACTCAGTTCACATGACCGCACGCAGAAGATACAGAGCCTTCAACAGCCAATCAGAGGCTACGCAGGTCACGTCCAGCTTGTCAGCTCAGGGGTGAGGCGCATGCGTGTGGTTCTCCCGGTTTTTTTCAACCGCGGATACGAGAGTGGAAGCAGCCACGCAGCGGAGGAGAAGAAAAGACAGAGAGAGGAGAAAACACGCAAGTTAAACTGAGAGAGGATAGAGAGAGTGTCAGTGCACTTACCTACTGGAAGCCTGGAGCCAAGACCAGACGAAGGAAAGGAGGAAAACGTCGGTAAGAC
This sequence comes from Gouania willdenowi, assembly GCF_900634775.1. Taxonomy (NCBI): domain Eukaryota; kingdom Metazoa; phylum Chordata; class Actinopteri; order Blenniiformes; family Gobiesocidae; genus Gouania; species Gouania willdenowi. The sequence goes on along the minus strand of NW_021145094.1, from coordinate 1,883,677 downwards.
GAGTCAATGGGATGAAAAGAGAGCTTACTGACACATAGTATTATCGTCCAATGCCCATGTTAGCTTTGTGTCTCGCAGGCTAAAGCCACGTGCCTTCCGTGCAGTAGCTGTCGTGAGCCCCGACAACGTGCGCAACTTAGAAAGATAGATCAACGGTGAGAAACATGGCTCTGTGGCTGCTCTGGTGCTATTTTTTTCTGTTGGTTTTGTGTGCTAAAAGGAAGTAGTAGCACTATAAAAGTCTATAAGATGAACTGAGATGAATAATGATGCAGTGTTTTACATATGTATTTACTGGGTTTATTATTTTATGCTGATGTGTGTATGCATATATATACACAGCAAAAAGTGGAGTGTTGATTCAACTCCCACAGAGTCAATTTTAACACTTTTTCAGGGTTTATATAGCTCCACACTCTACAGAGTTAAATTAACATTTTCAAAATAGTTAAATATCTAACACTGTGTCAGAGTTACTTTTTAACTCAATAAACTGGGTTAAATTAACACTAATCGAGTTATTATTAACACTGATTCAGAGTTACTTTTTAACTCAATAAACTGGGTTAAATTAACACTAATCGAGTTATTATTAACACTGATTCAGAGTTACTTTTTAACTCAATAAACTGGGTTAAATTAACACTAATCGAGTTATTATTAACACTGATTCAGAGTTACTTTTTAAGTCAATAAACTGGGTTAAATTAACACTAATCGAGTTATTATTAACACTGATTCAGAGTTACTTTTTAACTCAATAAACTGGGTTAAATTAACACTGATCGAGTTATTATTAACACTGATTCAGAGTTACTTTTTAACTCAATAAACTGGGTTAAATTAACACTAATCGAGTTATTAATACTGATTCAGAGTTCCTTTGTAACCTGGTTTAGTGAGTTACATTAACAAAACATACAAAGTTCCTACTTCTAATTATGAAATAATTTAATATAACTAGTAGTAAAATTAAAATGATTGACAATGACATAATTCCAAGAAAAATGATGCATTTGCAAAAATATTTATTTTATGGCTCTTCTCCCATTATACAATTAAAAGATTGTGAATGAAGGTATGACATATAAACTTTCATTTGTAGCTCCATATGAGCTTTGAATATCAAAAGGTTGGTGACATTTCAGTTCCATTGTTTTTATGACATGCTGTTTTTCTGTTCGTTTCACTTTGAACGCATGGTGATGGTCATCAAAGTTCACTGTAAAAAGCTCCAGTGTCAGTAAAAAAATGTCATTTTCAAGCAAAAGTACATCAAGTATTTCACCAAAGACTGGCATCTCTTCCTCCATTGAATTGCAAACAACAAGTCCAGCTCTGTACTCAACGCCATCAACTTTCACCCAACTTGTTTCGAACACCTCTTTTGACATCATTTGAAGCATTTCACTGTTGACCACATATCTTGGAGAAAATGATTTGATGGGCCCATATTCCTTTTTTTTAAAAAGGAAAAGTTTCCCAATGGAAAGCAATGGCCATCTGATGCCTTTTTGCAAGTGATTTGGTTATGTTTTTGAAATTTTTTTAAATAATTTTTAAACAATTTGTGCTTCGCCTCAAACCTCATAGACCAGACAAACAATAAGAGGCCAATTTTCCAAATAGAAGATGGATAGTGAATCATAAAATGATGCTTGGGAATCAAGTTTCTTTGAGGACACAAGTGCTTGAATAATTTGTGGTGGTCAACAATGAGATTTTTCAAATACACAGTCATACCCAAAGTGAGAGAAGGAGAAAGAACAATGTCCATTATTTGGAGTAAGAGTAGTAGTAATTCCCAGTGTCCGTTTCCCGCTGGAATAATGTCACCAAACAAAAGAGGGATGTTTTTCACGAGACACAATGTCTGGATGGAGTTCAAGCCAATGCCATTGCCAGCACTATCCAAAATGATGTTTGTGGGGCGGTTTTTTCTGTCTAAAAAACCATAGTCAAATCCATAAATTCGGGAAAGCAAGTCCTGTTCTGATATAAAGTTTTTTATGAGATATTGAAATAACAGTTTGGTCTCATACTGGGCAACACCTTCAAGAAGGTCATGCATTATATCAAATGAATAGTTATTGCAAACATGGAAATCAAATGCCCCAATGAAACGGTTTGCCTGGCAAGGGATGAGATGTTTGTCCATGGAGATGTAGAAGCTGTCGATGTTCCTCTTCTGGCGACCAACGGCTAGGAGGTATGGCTGCTGGCACTGCTGATTCCGAAGATGCTCCTCCAAACTGCAGCAAGACTAAGGGTTTACACAAGGACAGGGGACATTTGACACAAGTTAAATCAGAGAAAACAGCATGACAGAAGTGAACACAAACACCCTCTGTAACTTGTCTAATTTGTTTCATCCACCTCTTGACCACCTTTAAACATGATAAAAATGAATAAATATTAAATTACCTTGTGAAAGACGACAAGTTTTTTGACTGCATCAGAGGCGCTTATTTTTGGAGATTTCGGTCCCCCAGGTGGTGGCGGAAGGAGATATAACAGCAACAAAAGGGAGGCCATCTCTTTGTCATAAGCTATAGACAAAGAACAGACAGAATGAATTGACGGAAAATACTTTGAAATGCATTAATTTGATATTTTTAATTAAAACGAGATTAGAATAAAGAGCATTTTCCTGTTGAAAGTTTGTGAATTCTGGAGGCTGAACAGAATGGTTTGCAAAGGGTTAAAAGCAGTTACAATGTTGAAAAGATTGAAAATCCTGAATTTTTTAAGTTGATGTGTGCTGCAATAAATTGTAAATTGACAGTTAAAGGATGTTAGTGAAGCAAGAGCTGAGAGAATATAGCCCCCAATATATCTGATTTAAAAACATCAATCCTCAAATGTTTAAATGGTGAATATAATGCTTTAAATTTTATGATCAACTAGTGAACAACCATAAGCCTTCACTTAGTAGTAGGCAGTAAACATCTTCTTTTGAGTCATTCACGTTTATTTCTTAGAGAAGACATAAACAATCTACATTGAAGAAATTTAGTTACAAAAAAATGTAATAAAATCAAATAATTCTTATTTAATAGAGTTTTGGAATGTAACTGCTTGTAACAAATTCTAAAGAGCAAAACTCACTTGTTGCCTCATCACTTCCTGGTTGACTCTCTGCTGACTGAACCAATTCACGCAGCTCCGGTGTTGAGGTGAGCTGCTTGGCCTCTTTGATGACGTTAGATCTGAAGATCGGATCCCATTTCTGAAGCAGTCTGGTGGATACCTCATCATCAAACAGAAGAGTGAAGTCTTGATTCACCTGTGAGAAAGAAAATATATTACTACCACCTTCAGAACCAAATTTCAAGTCCTTCAAAACATAGACCACTGCATACTTACTAATCCTTTTGTATCCATGAATCTTGGGAAGATAGACAGGATATCAACAATTTTGGCAGGGTCATTGATAAGTTTTCGACGATGTTGAAATGTCTCTCTCATCTTTTGGAGAATTAAAGAAGTGTCTGTTGCATGGTTGAGCAAAGAGATTGCCTCTTGGCAGGCATCTCCCTCAAGCTGCTTCTCAACATCACTGGATCGTTGCAAATTAGGGCCCCCTGAAGGAAAGAACACAACAGTTTAAAGAAAATAAGCCCTATCTGCTGATCAGATAGGTAAATAAAAACAAAATAACATTTCAGACCTACAGAGTTGTGGAAAAGGTGAGAACATAAGACCCTTAAACCCTTTCATTCAATTCTATACTGGTTGACATCAAAAATGGTGACTATAGTCTAAAAGGCACTTAGCAAGTATGTTACCTCCTCCTCCCCCTTGCGAAAAGCCAGTGGGGCTATTTGGAGCTACAGATCCTCGTCGACTCTTTCTTTTGACTGTCTTCAGACGCCAAGAAATGTAGCCTGTGCTGCTTGCAGCTTCATAGAAGTGTTCCTAAAATGGAAATTAATTCACAATGTGTTGTCACTCATAAGTAATCTTAGAATTTGAACATCCCCTCAAACACAACCCAAAACATACAAATTATGTAAAAAAAATAAAATAAATAAAAGTAAAATAATAGCTATACATACATAGCCTTTCTTGAAGTAAGGGTCTTTGAGGGACGGGAACACAGTCACTATCCCCAGAGCATATTCTTCTATAATAGCTTTGGTGGGGATGTGCCTGAGAAGAAAGATTGAGGTGGAATTATTTATGTAATTTGCATTCTTTATGTAATGGTTAAACAGTTATTTTTCTTATCAAAGTCTTAATAAAGAGGACAAGATTACCCATGTTTATCAATCATGTGGGCCACTATTATATTGACCAGTTTTCTTCTGGTAGCATCTGTAAGAGTTTGTGTTGTGTGATATTCCTCGAGAACCTCTTTACCACCTGAACTGGTTTCAAGTAATGTTTCGATCAACTTAAGGAAAAAAAAAGAAAGCCAAGAAAAATTGTGATTAACAGCAGAATAATAGATAGATACATTTAAAGAAATCTGTGAGAAGTGAGGATTGTTGCAACCTTTTTAGCAGACGCTGCATTGATTATTCCTTCAACTCTGGATTTCTTCCTAGGGACCTCATCTAGAAGTATAGTTGATGCACTTGAACTGAAGCTAGATTCAGACCACTCAGATGGAGAGGACAAGGAGGAATCGGAAAACCCTAGAAGGAAAAGAAAAACAATTATTTTGCACTGCAAAAGTGAATTACATTAATTCCACAATATACTTAACACTGTTGACAGATTTGAGAAAAAAATATATAGGTTACACCATCTGGAATTGGATTGGGTCATACCATTGACCGCTACATTTCTTACCATCATTTGAGAAAGCTGTTAGAACCAGACTGCCTTGGCTGACAAGGTCACTGAAAATGTCTTCATCAACTTCTGTTCCCGTTGTATCTTTGTACACTACTTTTGCGTCAGGTGGCATGCAAAATCTCTCAATGACTAGAAAAAGATAAAACAGACTTAGATAAAATCCCATACACAATATTCATTCAATTTTTAGTCTATATGTAAAAACAAACCTTTTTCATGGAACTCCATGAAATCAAACTGTCCATCGACATCATTCACCTTCACATACTTCTGCTGTTGGCAGTAACGAACCTGGATCAGCATGCTGAGACCTACAAAAAACAAATAAATTAAATTGACAGTAATAAGCACTTGATGTAAAAGACAAAACAAAATGAAGCAATTCAAGTTGAAATGATTAATAACACTTATAAACACACATCATGCAGGTTATACCCTGTAAAGACTGTCAAAGCTTTGACACACATGCAGTGGATTTTAAAATAATCCTGTCAAGCTTGGTCACTTAGTCTGTACATTTGCATGGCCCGATAGAGTGCATCTGCGATTTTTGGACATGTGAATGGTAAAACGAATCAATGGTGCCCCCTTGAACATTTTATTTGCCCCAGATTTCTGTGATGAATCCTGATCAAATGTTACTCACGTCCGTTTTTAGTCTTTTGTAATAAATTGTTTGTTTTTTTTTTTAATTTTCTGCCTTTTCCAGTCAAAAAAAAGTTATGTAAGAGTTTTGTACATAATTAAATGTGTAAATAAAATTATTGGAAAAAAAAAAAAAAAAAAAAAATATTTGCCCCAGACTAGCACTGATGACATAACTGTAAAAAACTTCTGCAAAATATTCAAAAACATTCTAAAACGTACAGTCGAATTTGTCGAACCAAATAATCCCAGCTACAGGTCAACTGACACCGCACCCTGTGTTCACAGTTTTTGTCAGGTCACAGATTCTGTCACAACACCGGCACAGTCAAGTCCACTGAGTCCGACCTCTGTGGTAGCGGTGGCGGGGTAGTCTCTGCATCTGGCCACTCTAAAGGCACGTTGACACCGGACGCGGCAGAACCCGTCGAAAGCGTCAGGTTTACATCCAATATACATAGTGGACGCTAGTGATGCGCGGGGTCGGGATTTTTTCAACCGGCGGGGCCCAGCATAAATGGCTAAAACCAACCCGCACCGCCTGCCCCGAGCTTCTGCCTCTATTTACAGAACCCGCCCCAACCCAACCAGCAAGAATAAAATCCACAGACATAATGGTCATACTAATCCGTTATATTTTAGCTAGTATGCATGGAAAGTGGAAACAGACTCCATATTGCAACAGCTGCATCATTAGCACATTTCACCGAACACTTCGGTGAACAGGTGCTTGCTTCACCAAGCAAGCGTAACAAAATAACTGTAAACTCCTGACCTTATCTTTGACCGCATTTCCTCCTCCATGTTGTTACGGTTAGTAAAGAAAAAAGGATATTCCACATGGTGCACACGCCTCACGATGTACTGCGCACGGTGCTAGCCAGCGCTGATGAGCTGTGCAGGTGTGATGCATTCATGGACAGTCGTAATGTTCTAAATTGGCCAATGGGAGCCTAAACACATAACTTCACGCACACACA
>NW_021145094.1:1776858-1877149 GCF_900634775.1 Gouania willdenowi | reverse complement strand
GGCTGATGGACAAAAGTTACATCACAGACAATGTGCTTAACAATGAGGTGGTAAAAACAAACCCTGAGTCCCACCTCTTGGTCTCTGATACCCTTAAAGTCATGTCTCAACCTTCGTTACTCTGCTCTGAGTCTGGGATCAACAACACCTTGTTTTGCCGTCGCTTGCCAAACGCCGTCTTACTGATGTTTAGAATATTTTCTAAGACCATAAAGGCCTTTGACTACAGAACTAACAGCTGGATCACAGTTCACACTCATCCCAGTCTGGACGATTCCATGACTCACTTAGACCTCTACAGCACTGTCTTCCTTGGTAGATGCTTCTACATTGTGGGTAGTGGTATAGGATGGACCGACCCCTCTAACAGAGTGTGGAGGTTTAACCTAGTCACACACACTTGGCAGGAGATGTCACCAATGCAGGAGTCACAGTCCTTAATGAGTGTTACCGTGCTAAAGGGATGCATCTACGCTATGGGGGGCTGCAGGGATGATTGGACCTCACTAAGAACTGCTGAACGCTACCAGCCCAACATCAACCAGTGGACGTTCATTGCATCAATGAATGAAGAGAGGATCAGCGCCAGCTGCACCACACTGAACAACAAGATTTACATATGTGGAGGATGGAGTAATAGAGCACTGAATACTGCTGAGTATTACAACCCAGACACCAACCAGTGGACACTGATCACTCCTATGGGAACACCTCGTTATAGACTTGGGGTCGTTGCATATATGAGCCACATTTTTGCAGTTGGAGGAAGCGATGGGTCCAGAGATCTGAGGTCTGCTGAGGCTTATGACCCAGTGACCAACACCTGGTACGATGTCCCTGAAATGGTCCACACACACAGTTACTTTGACATTGCAGTGATGAACAAGAAGATCTTTGTTGTCTCTTGTAGCACAGAAAACAGAATTGTTGAGTGCTATGACTACACTACAAATACTTGGTCTGTGGTATTTTCTGGCATGGACCACTATGATTGGGTGAGATGCTGTGTGATTTCTGGACTTCCCAACATGGCTGAGTACTGTTCACCTCGTGAACCCATCATACCCAGGACACAGATCTAAAAAAAAGTCTAAACTAGATACTGAGATGGAGCAAATGTTATTTTCCATGATCCTAACTGGGAGTGTAACCTGCTCTGACCAGGTCTGTGTGTATCAATAAAAGTGTTTAAAGACATTAGAAGAACTAATGTGTGAATAAATGGATCAGTTCATGTCTCAGCTCAGATGGGATGGTTTTAATCAGCCTGGATCAACCTGAGGGTTACAAGTACCATCAACATTTATTAACAGTATGAACCGTACACCAGAAACAGTGGTTGCTGCACACTTTTTATGTCAAATTTAAGACAATTTAAGACTTTTTTTAAAGCAAAACCAACAGCAATGAACAAAACACATAATATGCTGCTGTATAAAGTGCTGTGATTTGTCATGTGAAGAAGGCAAAAACAAAATGATCAAACATTTGTGCAACACTACAATGTAAAGTATTCAAACATGTCTCAGTTCAAGGTCCATCTAATGCTACGTTCACACCAAACGCGGTGTCTGCGGCACAAGCGAACAGATTACATGCAAAGTCAATGGTTTAGACGCGCTGGGAGGCGAATTATTCGCCGGTGGGGCGGCGCGAACTGTTTCGCGCGTTGAACGCGAATGCTGCGGCAAGCGCGCTCCCGATTTTCGCGTTATTCGCCGTTCGCTTGAGTTGAAAATATTGAACTCCAGCGGCAGTTTCGCGTGACGCGCAGGCGCGAACGCCAATCAGAGTCCTTGTTGGCAATGACGTCAGGCAGGCAACACGGAAACCAGTATTTTCACCCGTTCAACCATTGAGGAGAAGCTAATCGTAGCGGTGTGTGACCACCGGGAGCTGTATGACACGGCCTGTTATTTTAACCAGGACCAGGACCAGGAAGGATTTGGCGTGGAGGAGAATCAGCGAGGAGGTGGAGCAGCAGGTAAATGTTCTCTCTGTAGTTTTCATCTTTGAAAGTCGGCAGTGAGTGAGGATAGCATTAGCTAATGATAGCATTATCCGCTAACACCAGCTATTTTCACTTATGGGTTATGAGAGGAAAAAAAAGTCAGGAGAAGCGTAGTGGGTCAGCTGCAGGAACATCCAAACTGTGGAAATACCCTGTGGTCATGTCCTTCATCGACCCCTTTGTTTCACCGCGAGAGACAAGCAGCAACATGGGGTAGAGGGTTGAGGAAGACAGGACCACAGTGTATGGTCAACCATCAGAGAGTGGAGGTTTGTTTATCAGTGCAGACATGTAGAAATATATACCAGGTTAATATTCAGGTCTTTATGCATCACAGGGCTTCTTCTAGTGGGGGATCTAAATCTAGTATAGTGATTTAACATGTACAGTAATGTGTTTCATATATTGTGTTTGCTGTCACTCAGAGGTAAACAATCAGATGAGTGATTGAGAAGGACAGGGAGGGGGAACAGATAGTGCTCAGGGAGCAGGAGAAGATGCTGATGATGGTGATGGTGCTGCAGCAGCATCTCCTGCAGAAACCAGTGCAGCCAAACCATCTGATATGAACATGACAGAAGTTGTTTTGCATTCTGTTATAAATAAAATGTATCTATAAATGTTTGGTATATCAGTGATGACAATGTTGATCATTACCTCATTTAATGTTTAATTAAAATATATCTATGATCTTATTTAAGTAACAGTGACTTGATAAGCTATTAATATATATATATATATATATATAATGTGTTTGTTTATTTTTAAGGAAAAAGAACAAAGAAGAGGCCCAGCCAAGTCTCTCCAAGAGAGGTGGAGCAGCTTATCCTACAGACCTTCAGGAGACCACCTCCTCACCACCGGCTCTGACTGAGGATGAGATGTTTTTCAGAGACCTGCTTCCTATCCTGCAAAAAGTGCCACCAGAATTTAGGGAACGTTAAATTTCAAAGTTTTAAACTTCTTGATTATCATCCGGTAACACTAAATTTGGAAAATTTTAATTAGGTTTTTGATTGGGCTGGATGGGCTGGGGTGGGTGGGACTCTTTGCATGGCAGGAACCACATTGTGAATAGTTGTTTATACTAGTTTGTTTATTATGTAAGTATTATAATATTGAAGTAAACAGTTTGTTTAAAATTGAGGTATTATGTTAATGTACATGGTGTTCTTTCAGAATTGTTGATTAAAAACACATTTTAAAGTGTACTTTTGCTTTCTTTTTAATTTCTATCAATGCATCTTAACAGCAATGTGTACACCACATCAAGGTTATATATTTTGTTCATACAAGAATATATAGTTTCCTCATATTGATTCTCTGTGAGACCTTTAATGCCTTTAATTAATTTCAGAGGTGAGGTTTCTTGGATTATTTCTTTCTGGTTAAAAATGAAGCTGACAGACGTTTCTCTTCTCATTCTTCCATATTTATTATACACATGTTAATACAGTAGGAAGTTTGCTCTATAGAGGTAGGTGGTTGACTCTTTAAATAGTCGTTTTGGGTGTGCTGGTGCAATATGTCTAGCCATGGAACGGCTCCTGCAGAGAAGTACGATGTGAAGACCTCTCGTCCATAGCTGTTAGCTGTGGTCCTGAAGGAGTCACCTGTGGCCAGATACCTGCACAGTGAACAACATAGAAAAGCTCAGATCATTGATAATCAGATATATATAATGTGGGTGTGTCTACGTGTGCATAAAAGGTGGAGAGATTAGAGAGAACAGGCCTTATCTGCCAGATGACAATAATTAACAATAGTAAATAAATAATGATTTATTAATAAGAGTTAAAAACAATAAATATTAATGAAACAAGCCTCATCTTCCAGAATAGGTCTCCAGAGGACAAAAAATAACAATAGTAAATAATTTATTATAATGATTAACTTTTATTTTAGTTGTAATATATTTATGATAAAAAACAATAATAAAGCAGGGATTAATATAGTATCTATCTTTATTGTGTATTTGAGAGATGTGTCTGATGAATCATGGCATCTTCGGTTGCTTATGAAACTTACCGGAGACAGACCGACAGTCGTTCGGCTGCAGAGAGGGAGCTCCGGTAGTTGGTATCCTGCAGGGACATCCGTGGGCCAATCCGACCCAGCAGGTCGTCGAATCGGGCGCTGGTCATCCACAGGTACCGCTGGAAGCAGTCATCATCCAGCTGTAGCTTCTGAAGCGGTCAGTGAAGCTCACCGAGTTGGATGTGGCGCTGGTTAACCTGGTGAAGCCAGGAAAGCCGACGTTCCTTCCGAGGTTAGGAGCAGTGAATTGACGGAGGTCCTCCATAGTTGATGGTGGAAACAAACAGAGCCTGGTTGTCGCCGTTTGGGAGTCTGGTGGGCGGAGCTTCGCTTCAGACGCGAATGAAGCGAATAGGGAAACATTTTTTGATCCCGCGAATCCTGCGGAAGGTTTCGCGCGACAGACGCGAACAGTCCCGCAGAAAACGCGTTTGGTGTGAACGTAGCATAACATGTGAGACCTAAGGACACTGAGGGAAAACTTGTGGCGTAGCTAGCCAAGTCAGGCACAAAACAACTTATTCAAAGGCATTGCAAACAAAAATAAACACAACAGACCTGACAAAATGCTGCTTGACATTCACCTATTTTTCAACCAATGATTTCCAGAAACAGGAAAATGTAAAAACCAAATACAGAAAAAAAAAAACTGTGTATTTCTGATTGGTTTTAAAATTTCAATAATCCAAATAACAATGGAAACATTATTTATTGTTTTGCTTGTTTGTCTTTTTTAGGTGAAGACAGTTGCAAACACTGCAGCTTCTCTGTGAACTTGTAATAGAGAATAAGAACGCTACGTCAACTGTATAAACTATGGAAGTATATCTGTACCATAATTCAATTTAAAATCCATTAACAGAAATAATTTTTCATTTTCAGAATATAGCTGCATTTTTTAACTCATAAATAAAATGAATAATAAATCATCCATTTTCATTTTCTTCTTCCCTTAAACATGACGCTCTGGTGGGAGGAGTCAATGAAGACTGGAGAAGAATTACAAACGGTGGAAAATCAGATCATTTCAGGTCAAAATAATGTGAGCAGCTGATTTTCTGAGGGTGCACAGATCCTAGATGACTAAGATAGTTTATAAATGTGATGACTGGACTACAATAGAGTTACACAGAAGTAGTTTGATATTTACAACCACTGTTTATTTGTCAAATGTCACAAATTAATTCAATGAAACTTTATTTATACAGGGACAATTCCAACAATAGTCACCTCGTAGCGTGAGATAACAGGCAACACATTGTGTGATCATTGGTTTCTAAGAAGGGTTTACAGATGAAAAGCTCTATTATAGCTAAGTGTGTGCTAATATGCTAACTATTGTTATATACAGTTTTTAATAGCAGACATCATATTTACAGTAATAATATATTGTGTTTCTGGGTGTGCAAAGGCTACAAATGTGTTCCAGTGAATTAATATTTTTTTGATATTTATTTGAAAATATGTTTGAATTAATATTTCATCTCAAAGTTCCTTTTTCAATGCAGATATGGTAAATAACACCAAAATTCCATATATTCACAATAACAAAACTTTATAAATCTCCCCCATGTGACCAAACTATAACACTGCATTTTTATTATCTTCCATTCATTATTAAATAATGATGACATGTATGGTGACCATATGTCTGGTTTTAGACATGTCCTCTTGTTTTCACGTGGTGTCAGGGCTGTGTGGGGATGTTTTTCAAATTAATGACATTTCTGGGTTTCCCAGGGACTTTGAACGCATCTCGAGGCATGCGTTAATTTAACCCTCTGGGGCCGACGAACGCGCCGGCGCATCCTGATCACATGATTGTTTTAAAGAGCCAATAGCGGAAAAGCGCAGCGTCCCGTGTCGAAAGTGCTGATGTCAAACTACGAAACAGTTTTTAAATCATTTGATAGGCCAAATAGAAGAGTTATGAGGGAAAATGTGCGTGTGTTTCTTTGTGACATTTTTTTAAGCCGTCAGTGCAGGCTCCGTGCAGGAAGACTGATGTAGAGCGAGTCTAAAACGAAAGCGAAAGTGTTGTGGAGCAAGAAAGAACCATGCTGAAACCTCACATTATAGCTGTTTCCTATTGGTTGAGAAGAAGGCCATTGTCCAATCACAATGCCCACATATAGCGGAAATTTTGTTTTCAAGCGACAGGTAAACAGACAGAGAAAGAGAGGGTGAGTTGAGAGATTTGAGATAATAGTGATTATTACTGTGATTTGACTGTTTAGTTAGTGTGTAGTGAGCGAGATTAGAATGTAGTGTAGTGTCTAGTATATTAGTTTATTGTTTTATATCAACACAATGAGGCACAGATCATTTGCCTTTCCTTGTATTTGTGATTCATACTTTTTTTGTAAATATTTGTACAAAATCACCTGAGACATTGCTTCCATTTCACTGTAAATATCTATATATAACTGTGTTTTTTGATTCATCTGTACATACGTTTTTGAAATACATAGTTTAGATTTGCTATACAAGCAAAAAATTGATTCGTTAAAAATGTTTGTGAGTTTTATAGTAAAAAAACCTAACTTTTTCCCACTCAAATTTGAGTTTTTATAGTGGTTTTAGATCCACTGTGTTAATACAGTATGCCATATTAAAGAAAATACTTCATAGTCATATTTGGGAGGTTTTCCTGAAAAAAATGAAACCAAACATACAAGGTTTATGGATTTCCTTATATGAAATATAAAGATAAAATCAAACACAATGAAAAAACAACAAAAACGCCTTAGGCCCCAGAGGGTTAAAAGACGTTCCTCCTCAAAAATGTGTTCTGTCACCTGTAGTCACAGATTTTTTATGGCATAGATATAAAATCAACTGCACTTTGTAAAAAAGACAAACAAAATTTAAAATTTCCTGTTTCTGGATGAAACAAAAAAAAAAAAATTATTTTTCAATTTTTAATTTGGTTTCGAAACGAAATAACTAAAGAATGACGGGCAGTGTCGACCCTAACCTCTCTGGTGCCTTAGGACAGATTTTATTTTGGAGCCCCCTAATATTTTTATTACCACGTAATTGACATTTACATTATTGTTATTATTATTATCAGAATCATTTCTAACACTTACATAGTGGTCGTTACCATATCCACAAAGATTCTTTACATGAGGAGAAAACATGAGCAAAATTACTTTTTTGACATTTTATTTACTTTTGATAAAAGTATTTTACAAATACATATAAAAGAACACAAACAAGTAAATACAAGCTAATTTAAATATCTTAGTAACAGGTTCAAAATACAAATTATTAATATTATTATAGTAAAGCATTGCACAAAAACAAGATACAGATTAAAGATCGATAGTGGTGGGTTGACTCGTCAAAGATTATTTTTAATTTAAATACTTATGACTAAAATGTTTTACTATTGATATTCACATTTTGAGAAAAGATGCTAAACTTCCAGATTTAACATAATATTACTAAAATTGCAGTAATGAACACACGTTAATTTAAACAATTACAGTTCACACAGGTATTGCACAAAGAAACTATTTATTAAAATAGTGTTATTTTCTGGTGGTGATTTATAAACAGCTTTAACCAACACAAGCTAAAAAATAAACCCATCCATTCTATGAGAGAGATTTGTCTCAAAAATATTCACTAATACATACGGAGCCCTGGAGGTGACATGGATAAAAAAATAAATAAATAATCTCACACTGTAACTTAATTATCTCGTAGTGTAACTTACTTATTATCTCACACTGTGAGTTACAGAGACTGGTTCTGGGTCAGAGTTTATCACAATGACATCATCCACAGTGCTGGATATTCATCTGTTTATTGATTTTAACTTTTTGAGTTAAGCTATAAAGATATTAATGATTTACAGTCAGCACAACTTTAACATGAGTGACAGACAAATCCTGAAAATCCTCCTTATATAGTCCAGTCCAGCTGATTGTCAACAACTCACAGTCGTGCTCAACTCTACAGGTGCAGCAGATCTCCCTGATTGACATGATGATCTGGACATGGCTGTGCACTTTGTACCAATCTGTAACAGTATGGTAAATCCCCCAATAGATCCCCTGGAATTATCAAACATTTTGGCCTCAGTAAAAGATAACCAACAATTTGATCTCATTTCACATTTTGTTGCTATTTTCCTGCATGGAAACATCAGTGACAGTGAAAGAATCTTGTCAAAAAATTGCAATTATGGCAAAAATTGCATTTTTTTTGCACTAGACAAATGTTTTGTCAAGACCTTGATGTATTTTACCACCATGTAGACCCTTATTTGTGTGAATGTGGACAGAAAAACAGAAACAGACTTTACGTGGAGAACGATTAAAGACTCAGACTTTCTAAAATTCAGCCCAAAATAAAACTGAAATAAAGTACATAATGAAAATACTAGTTAATTACAGTGTTTAAGTGGATTAAATTAAAGTGGAATTAAGTGTTTACAAGATAGAGGAATTATTTAATTCAGAATTGAAGTTGGAATAAACCAGCCACCTAATTCAGATTTAAGTTTAAGTTGGGATTCAATTTGCATTAGGAATTAAATGTTTAGAAGGTGAGTTTAAAGAGGATTTAACTTTTAACCTGAATTAAAGAAAAATTAAAGCTCAAATGTAAACGATGCCAGTGACAAAAAAAAAAAAAAAAGCTGTACATCAGTAGAAATGTAAAATTATCCCCTAAAAAAAATATTCAAGTAAAATGTCATTACATTAACTTAATTTGTTCCCACTGTATGTATACATGTACAACATAGGAAACAGTTTGTTGACATTACTTGAAAGTGAACGGTTACCGTGGCAGCAAGATGAAAGAGAACCAAACAAAACTAAATCTTCAGTTGCTTCTCACTACAAGTGGTTCAGTAGTAAAATATCTCTGAGTGTCTTTGTATCAAAAAGTGAAACAAACATTTTTGTGAAGTTTGAAAGGTTAAATAGTAAAGATCTGAGTGAGGAATGGCTGCTACAGGTAAGACACAATTTACAGACATAATATGAGGATTGATTTTAATCTGCTAGGATGAAAGAACACTGTAGTCATTGAAGGAATCACTAGATTTTATTAATGAAGGACAGATTATCATTAGAAAATATGTTTACTCTGGTTTTATTTATTAAAAACATTTTTCCTTGAAAAATAAGTTCAATATTATATATATATATATATATATATATATATATATATATATATATATATATATATATATATATATATAAATCTGTTCATTTTAACACTGAACATTTAGTCTGAATTGGATAATTTGTGTGTGTGTGTGTGTGTGTGTGTGTGTGTGTGTGTGTGTGTGTGTGTGTGTGTGTGTGTGTGTGTGTGTGTGTCCCAAAATCAGATGCTGAGTCAGTGTGACAATAACAAAGTTTATTTAAAGGGCCCATGTTACGTAAATTAACTTTTCTGTTCTTTAAACATGATAAAGTGTTATTAGGGCTTCATACACATGTCCTAAATATAGTTTTTAATTAATTCCCTCAATCGTTAGTTAGAGGGTGATTTGCTCCTTTCTTACTACAGGGTGAGCCCAAACACCTCGCTACATTTTGATGACGCGTTCCCACTATGATGACGAATTTGACTTGGCACTGAGCTGGAGAAGCCACGCCTCCAGGAAGCTCTCTCCCATGATTGACATGTAAACAGACACGTGTTTATAAAGCAGCATGAGCTCGGCTACAGATTTCAATATGTATTTCAATAAATTAACGGCCATTTTGAGAAAAATGGCCATAACGACCACTAGGGGAGGTTGTTGAGGTGGATCCACATCCTAAAATAATCAGTAGTGTTCATGCCATCTATGTGCCAAGTTTCATGCTTTTAACCCAAAGTGCACGATTCTACCAACAATTCTTCCTTAACCGCCCACTACTGGTACTGATCCAGGATCTGTGGTGGAGAACATGACCTGACTTTAATCAATAAGTTCAGGGATATTTTGTTTTCTGTTTTATTCACACAAATGATTTTTTTTTTTTTTTTTTAAATTTCATTCATTTAGAAATATTCTAGAAATATAATACAAATACATTTAAACAAAAAACATTTTTTTGTATTATATATGTCATATAAAGATGTATGAGAGCAGCATTAATATCAACATATTTCCCCTCAGGGATCAATAGTTTACTGAATCTGATCAGGTTTATCGATTAAGTTTTGATCAACTTCATTTAAATAAAACATTTAAATCATCCTGATGACATCATTCCAGACTACAATGATTAAATAAAAAGAAATGCATCAGTTATTTCACCACTAGAGGGCAGAATATTGTACAGTATTAGAAGCTATCAAGTTATCATGAACCTATGATGTTTCAGACTCTACAATCCCTGTCATCGTTGGTCTCGTCCACAACAACAGAACAACTGCAGCTCTTCACCAGAAATGGCCGTAGCTTCACAGACACATAAACGTTACGTGGGAACTGGTCTGCTCAGTATTTTGGTAGTTTAGACGTGTTTCAGGTGGACGCTTCAACATGTTGTTTAGCTCAGGACCAGGAGGGGTGCTGGGGTGCACCAAATGAACGGTCCCCTTTAACATTTCCCTTTACCTCACGATGACAGCGTTTCATTCACATTATGTCACTTTCTGCATTTAACAGTGGATTTTATTTTTATTGGTAGATTCTGTCATTCTGTCTATGATTCTATTAACACAGATATTATAGGACCATAATTAGCCAATCATGAGCTCATTACAAGTTGTTCATTAATCCTGTAAGAACAAAGTCAAACCTCAAAGTCAAACTGTTTCCACTGAAGACCTTCATTTACAAATCAATGGGAATTTAAATTATTCAGCCACAAAATCTAAATATTTTCCTCCACATCATGTGATCTCTGAACAAACTGATCATTTTAGTCAATTTCAAAATTCCTCATATTGTTCTAAACTGTACCTGGTCAATAAAGCTGATTCTGATTCTGATTCTGATTCTGATGACACTGCAAAAGATGAATGAATATTTCTAGATCCTTCATGTTCATTCTGTCTCTTCTATCCTACAGGTGGAGCTGATTCTATGCTGATGTTACAGGTGAATGGAGGATTGTGGAACCACTCAGCCGTGACAGCAAACATGGTGAGAAATTAATGGATTGAAGTTTGGTTCCTGACGTCCATGTGGATGTTCTATTGATGTTGATCTCCTACTGAAGCCTAATGCTATGTCTGATCCATCTTTAACAGCCACTGTTCTTTCTAGGAACACATTTAGAAACAAATGTTAGTTTGGTTCCTTCTCTGTGTTTAATCTCTAACTGTTCTACAGGACTCTGGAAGCCAGAACAAAGTGACACCTCAATGCTCTCAGGACGATGAATCTAAGAGAAAAACTTCAGAGCAAAGAGTTCAACAGCAGAGCCAAGCTGGAGTTAAAGCTAAACATACATGTGACCAGTGTGGGAAGGACTTTACCAGGAAATCAAACCTCACTGTACATCAAATAATCCATTCTGGAGAAAAAACATTCATCTGTGACGAGTGTGGAAAAGCTTTTGCTTGTAAGAATGACCTGAAACGCCATCAGCTTGTTCACAGTGGAGAGAAACCACACGTGTGATGAATGTGGAAAGACCTTTAGTCAATCTGGAAACCTCAGTCGACATGTCCTCATTCACCGTGGAATCAAAGCTCACAGATGTGAACAGTGTGGAAAAACTTTTACACAAAGATCAACTTTAACTCTGCACATGCAGACTCACTCCAGAACAGAGTTGTATCACTGTGACCACTGTGGGAAAATATATAAACACAAACAAACCCTCACTGAACACCTGAGATCTTACACTGGACATGAAGTGTGTCCCTGTGACCAGTGTGACAAAGTTTTTACAACATATCAACAGTTAAAACTTCACCAAATCAGCCACTCATCAGAAAGACCTCATAAATGTGACACATGTGGAACATCTTACAAGTGTAAATCTGACCTTAATCTCCACCAACAAGTTCATGAGAAGAATGTTTTCTGATGTGATGAGTGTGGGAAGACCTTCAGCACTTCATCTGTTCTCCACTCACATCTCTGTGTGGATGGAGACATGGAGCAGGAATCATCCCAGCGACACACGGATGGTGACGACACCTTCTGGTTCCAGTGTTGGACTGAAGAACCCAGAGATCAGGCTGCACAGGATTCCAACATAAACCTGCTGTCAGCTGGAAAATGGACACCAACAGTTCAGGAAGTTGTTGATCTGGTCTGGTTAAATAAATAAATGTGACACATTGATTCCAGTGCTCATTGTTTTTTTTACCCTGTAATTTTCTTCCTTTGAATCATCACTGAAAGTGTACAAATATCAGGTAATTTAAAAGAAAATATCAAGAAAATTTCTTTACGTCGTGTGAGAATTTTGAAAGTGTGTAATATGTTTTATTGTGTCTAATCAAAATCAAAAAGATGAGACAATAAATTTATTAACAGTAGCAATGGTCTGATAACAGGATGCTGAAAATGGATTATTTGTTACTGTAATGTAGGAAAAGGGGTGGGACTAATAAATTGTACTTCCACCCACTCGCTTTAGAACACAAAAAGTATGTGTATGCAATAATATATGTAATGGGTTTTTTTCTGGAGGGAAGCTATCTGCATCAAATATTTAGTTTATTGCAATATTGTTTCTTGTATTATTGCTTATTTTTTGTGTTTACTTTGTACAGGAGGAATAGTTCATTCAACTGTAAGTTTTAAGAATTAAATTGCATTTACAGGAAGAGAGAGTGATTTTAGTCTTAGATTATCACAAAGGTCAGAGGTCATGATAACCACAAAGAACACAAACATCTTTTAGAAAGAAAAACACAGTAAAAAGGTTTTTCTAATAGATTATAAACAGTTCTTAGAATGTTCTGTAAGAAGATGATTTGACGATTAGAAGAAGAAGAATTCTCTTCAGAATCCACCAACATGTAGGAAAAGCTTGTCCATCAGGAAGAACAGTTTCACTGTGTTGACCAGCGTTCCTGGTTTACTCCTTCAAAGTAACTAAATACTCTTGTTCTGTTGAGCAGCTACACTCACCTACTTCATCAACTCCCAATCCTCTCAGTGAGAGGGGAATTAGCTCAAATGGTAGAGCGCTAGCTGCACAAAGGCAGGGGACAATTTTTACACTCCCTCACACAAAGGAAAAGATGTAAAAAGCAATAGTGAAATATCATAGACAGTGTCACCTGTACCTCTATATAGATATTTCTGGTGTATTTTAACAGAGTCACCAGACGTGCTCCTTGTTGTGAGCTGGACTCAAACCCACAACCTGCTGGCCAACACAAAGCCTGGGTCACACACACTCACACAGCAGGATAATAATAAGATTATTATACCTGTGCAAGTGAGAGGTTCCCACATCCTCCAACTGTGTTTTTCTCACTGTAACATATCAGGAAAATGTGTTTTTATTTTACATTATCAACTACATTATAATTGTTATGTATTTGTTTGAGATGTGCTCTTGTATTAATATGTACTTTAAGATTAAAAATGACAGTTAATGTAGTCTATCATCAAGTATCTTTAGTTGTTCTGGTTTGCAAACTGGACATTTCAAAAGGGCAGACAGTCAAAAAAAAAAAAGAAAATACAAATAATAACAGAATGAACTAGACAATTTCCGCGGAAATCGTGGTAGGATCTCGTGGGCGGTTGCCGGTTTGAAAGGTGGAAATCCATTCAAAAATGGCCAAACAGTTTTAGTTTTAAGTTTTAGGTGTTTAGCATTGCGTTAGCATTAGCATTGTGCTAACATTAGCTTTGCGCTAGCATTAGCATTGCCCTAACATTATCATTGCGCTAGCATTAGCATTGTACTAGCATTAGCATTGCATTAGCATTGCGCTAGCATTAGCATTACGCTAGCATTAGCATTGCACTAGCATTAGTATTGCGCTAGCATTAGCATTGCGCAAACATTAGCATTGCGCTAGCATTAGCATTAGCATTGCGGAAACATTAGCCGTGCGTTAACATTAGCATTGCGCTAACATTAACATTGCGCTAGCAATGGCATTGTGCTAGCATTAGCATTGTGCTAGCATTAACATTGCGCTAGCATTAGTATTGCGCTAGCATTAGCATTGCGCTAGCATTAGTATTGCGCTAGCATTAGCATTGCGCAAACATTAGCATTGCGCTAGCATTAGCATTAGCATTGCGGAAACATTAGCATTGCGTTAACATTAGCATTGCGCTAACATTAACATTGCGCTAGCAATGGCATTGTGCTAGCATTAGCATTGTGCTAGCATTAACATTGCGCTAGCATTAGCATTACGCTAGCGTTAGCATTGCGCTGGCATTAGCATTGCGCTAGCATTAGTATTGTGCTAGCTTTAGCATTGTCCTAGCATTAGCATTAACCTACCATTAGCAATAGCCTAGCATTAGCAAAAGCCTAGCATTAGTAATAGCCTAGCATTAGCAATAGCCTTGTATTACCATTACCCTAGCATTAGCATTACACTACCATTAACATTAGCCCAGTAAACAGTAAAACCAGTAAACCTTGAAAAACCAGTACCACCAGTTAGAAGTCCAGTTTATACAGTAGTATGAGTACAAACCCCAGTATGAAGGGAAAAAGCAGTGTAACCAGTTAGAAAATCAATTTAGACAGCAGTATGTGTATAAATCCCAGTTTGAAGGGGAAAACCAGTTAAACCAGTTAGAAGTCCAGTTCACACAGTAGTGTGTTTAAAAATCCCAGTATGACCTGAAAGTGAACAAACAGCTGAACATGTCAAAGTTTGAAATGTTGAAATCCGTTGGAAAATGACTGAGCTGTGAAAGAACTAAGTTCTGAGTCTGAATGAGAACATGCAAACTCCACACTAAAAGTTAATTGGTGATGAAGAGGATGGGTGATGATGAAGAGCTGAATTTTTGACACATTTCAAAGTTTAAATGGTGAAAATCGGTTGAAAAATGGCTTAGTAATTAACAATTTAAGTTTTAAGATGAAAAGGAGAACCTGCAAACCCCACACTAAAGGAGTATTGGTGAGGAAGAGGATGAATGATGAAGAGGAAGAGTGATGATGAAGGTTTGACTGGTTGAAATCAGTTGAAACCAGTCAGAAAACCTGTAAATTCCCCATTGAGAAGCACTTGGGCTGTCAGAGGCCTAGTTGCCATGGTTACCCCATTCATTTCAATGGGAGACTCCTGTTTTTTGGCGAAATTTTTCGAAGTCTTTTTGAAAATTCTCATTCCCCATTCATTTCAATGGGCCTTAAAGTCGCACTTTTTTGTGATTTTTTTCTGCAAATTTTTAACGAATCGCTTATAAAAGTCATAGCACGCGATTCCCGATACCGAGACGCACGTTTTGATGTAACTTTTGTTAGTTTTTTGCAATTGCTTAATTTCTGATAATACATAGTTTCATTGATTCTCATATAGGTTATCCCAGTTTTATAATACATTTATTCTGTCACACTCATCAATATATTTAGTATTTTAACACTAAGACCCACATAAACATGGAAATCACATCTTGTTCTGTCATTTCTGAAGTTTCTGTTAAAAAAAAAAAAAAAAATAGCAGACCTGTAAATCCACTTCATATGTGAAGTCCTGTCTCTGCATTGACTGCATGTGTAGAACTAAAACTGGGATAAACTATATGAGTATCAATGAAACTCTGTATTATTAGAAATTAAGCAATTGCAAAAAACGAAGCTGACAGGAGAGAAAAAGTACTGAGTAATAACAGCATCAATAGAAATGTAATATGGATACTTTTTATATTACATTTCTTATATTACGTATGAGTGAGGGGGTACTCATGGTATGACCAAAAAGCTCAAGGGGTACACGGGACAAGAAAGGTTGGGAATCGCTGATTTAAGTGACTGTAACAAAAGCAATTTCCCCCTGGGATTATTAAAGGAATTCTGATTCTGCTCCATACAGGACAGGACGGTGGTGGTGGGGGATATTCTGTGAATTTTAATCAAACCAAAAACTTTAAATTAAAAACTGTGTGTGTGCACCCTCCTAAAAGTGTAGGAATCACAGGATATTTTAAACCTTGGAACAAATTACCTAGGGACCTGAAAGACATGTCAACTTTATACATATTTAAAAAAATCTTTAAAATCATAATTTTACCAACATTTATATATATATATATATATATATATATATAGTGTTTTTTTAAATGTATTTATTGGTGTAACAAACAAGTGTCCTGATGTATTTTTTTATGTAATATTTCTGTTTTTTTTTTAACTATATTTAATTTTTTCTGTTCTTATTTGTACGAGAATCTTGATTTTTAGCAACCGCCATGATGGAAGCTAATGGGGATCCAATGAAGAAATAAAGCAATAAACATGCATCACAAAGCTTTTAAATAGACCCTGATTTCTTATTTGTAATCATTGATCAGCTGATCAAAGGTTCAAGTCTCAGTAATGTGTAGCTCTACTGTTCCTGTTCACCACAGTGCAGGGCACTATGCCTGTTAAAACTTATACCAGTGTTTTTCAAATCATAATGGTGTCATGGTATCATAGGGTATAGTTACTGCAGTACTTTATAAATGACTCTTTTTTTTTTTTTTACTGCCATAAGGAGTAAATGTTATAGAAACTATAATCAAATACACATTGTGTCTGTGTCAGACACTCATATTTACAGTTGAGATATAAACCAGTGATGTACTATTGTGGCCACTCGATAGCGGTGTTTCTCCACACATGAGCTGTCTTTCTTTAGGACGCACCACACTGGGCGAACTAAAGTGTATTTAAATCATTAATATTTTGTCAGATTTTATTCCATTACAAAATTTTTTACCAATTCTAAATATGATTTATTATTTTATCAGTGGCATTATTGTTGGAGAATTGCACGAGGTGAATAGACAGGACAAAGGCCACATGGACTGTAACCATAGGAGGAAGATGAGATCATGCTCCCAAGTTGGAGTTTTGAATTAGTTTTAAGGCTGATATTGTTTTGGGTAATATGCCATAACCCTTAGTGACTTATAAAAAGCCCATTTTCATTTTATTCAAGGAGATTTAGCAGCTCTGCAGAACTTTTAGCACACTACAATGTCATGGAATTCCCTGAAAAGCTAAAAAAAAAAAAATGAAACATGAAACTATGAAAACAATTAACAAAGCAGGTAAGTCATAAATGTTTATTGTAAAAAAATGTGGCTAAATTATTCATGCAATAGGATTATTTACAAATACATTGAAATGAAAAAATATACTCAGATTATTCATTCAATAGAGTTACCTGAAAAATACATTGAAAAAAACAAATATACTAAAAAAATACAAAAAAGAACAAGAAATTACTCCTCAGAATGTCTACTTGTGCCAATTGCATGAGAGAGGGTACTCGGTATCTCAACCTTTGGGCTAATATGCCACAATGAGACCAAATTTCCAGTTTTCTTTAAAAAAGAGGGTACTCTGCATCCCAATCTTCAGGTGAATGTGCCACAATTTGTCCACATTTGCTGTTTTCATTAAACAGAGGGTACTCAGCATCCCAATCTTCATGTGAATGTGCTTCAATGACCTGTGCATCGGTTTGACTAGAGGAAAAATAAAAAAATGATTAGTACAAAATTCAAAAGAACAACAAGTTGATCTCCATGTGCGTGATTGCTTTCACAGTGCAGTTACTCACTGTTCTCTGTTGTCTGGCTCCTGGCTCAGGTATGACCCCGTAATGAAGGGATGCTGAAGAGCATCAATGGGAGAGATTCTCTCTTCCCCATCCAGATTCAACAGTTCTTTCAGGAACTCGATGAAGGCCTTCCTGTCTTCCACCGTCTCATTATCCCCGAGTTCAGACATCTGGATTAAAAAAAAATAGAAAGTTAGGTCAATACACTAGTTCATACCTCTCTTGCTCATGTTAACAAAAAAAGAAACGGTGAGTAAATTCAGCTTATAAACATGTCTAACGTAGGTTACATTTTAAAGAAGAGATCTCTAAGTATTTGAACTCATATCATAGAGAACACTTACATGGAGCAGGTCATCTACTGATGACAAATGTGGACGATATTCTGGCCACTCCTCAGCTTGTCTTTTGTTCCTAGAGGTGTACTCTTCTGGTGTCTGAGGAAACACAATAACAATACAAGGGGTTTAAGATAAGTTTAGGGTAACAGTCAAGGTTCAACAAACAATAAAAACTATGTTTTACCAGCAGCCTCCATCTTGTGCCCAATTCATCCACCTCATGACAAAAGAACTTCTTGCTGTATAGGCCAAAGTGGAGCTGGTGCTTTGATGGCATTCCCAGCATCTCCACCATGCTCTGCATCTGCACAAAGAACACACAATTATACACATGAGGGGCAGTTCTTCAATACTTTCTATACCTGTAAAAAAGAGCACGTGGGTAATTAAATGAATGGAGAGATGTTTATAGAAAAGACAACCTACCATGAGGTATTCACAGTGGACAGGAAAGAGGTTGTCATTTAGGAAGAGGAATGCCAGCGTGCAGCCCACTCCCCACATGTCAATGGCCCCCGAGTAAGGAAGGCCAAGACAAACCTCTGGGGCCCTGTGAAGCAAAATGAATGAAATAGACTTTAGAACTCTATATCACAGCATTAAGTAGCAACATTAAAATAACACACATTTGTCACAAAAACCCATAAGTCATTCAGGGTGACACCCTCATACCTGTAGCCGATGGGTTGATGTGTGAGCCCGGGCATGGCGGCAGAGATGGAAGAAGCCATTCCAAAATCAATGAGCTTTACACTGAATGGACTTTCATCAATGTTGACCATCATGATGTTGTCTGGCTTGATGTCAGTGTGCATTACTCTTACAGCTTTGAGTCCCTGTAATGCCATCATCAGCTGCAGGGACACAATGAGAAAAGACAGGATGAGAATGGAGTTCCTCTTATGGAGCTGTTTAAGCTCAGGTTTGAACTCAAGGCTTTCTTAATCCATCAGCAAGCAATAAAAAGATTCATACCTGCTTTGCAATAGGACGGATGTAGTTGACGTTCAGTGAACGGACCAGGTGGAGCAAATCCATGTCCAACAGCTCAAAGACGAGGCACTTATAGCCCAGGTATTCAAACTGCTCATAGAACGTCACCAGATTGAAGTGGTCAGCATTCAGAGAGCTGATGGTCTTCAACACTGACAGCTGGAGGGAAAAAGGACAATTAGATCACCTTTATATCACTTTATCCCAAAAATTCATCGTTAAAGTTCTGTTGAAGGCACCAAACACTTACTTCGTCCTGCACATCTTGAAAATACTCCTTCTTTAGGATTTTTACTGCCACCAATTTGCTGCTGTTGTGAGCACGACACTTGGCAACTTTCCCAAAGCTACCTTCTCCGATAAACTCTAGGATTGTGTACCGAGTGGAGGGGCTGTGGAGGGCATGCCCTACCATTAGAGGATGTGCTGTCAAAGTGGATAGACAGGGCACATGGTTAGTATTCAGTAATTTAACACTAATACTCACACAAAGAAGGAAATATTGTTCTGTCCTGTCACTTCTAAAGTTTGGGTTAGAAAAAAAGCCCAGGAGAAAAAGTACTGAGTCACAAAAGCATCAATAGAAACGTAATAAAAAAATATCCCTCAAGATTAATAGTAAAGTACAGATACTTCAAAAATAGTTAGGTACAGTATTAAGTACTTTAGGTTCATTTGTCCACACTGAATGCATGCATGTACATTATAGGAAACTACGGTGGCTGGGAAGTGTCAGGTGAATGCATTTACAGAAACGAACACAAACGATTCACAACACAAATGCAAAAAGGCCACAACGGAAGTGTTTCCGCAACGGAAGTATTTCAGACAGACCGGTATTACAGACGGACACGTTTGTGGCGGATGTTTATAACCCTCCATAACAGAAGAAGAAGAAGAAGAAGAAGAAGAAGAAGAAGAAGAAGAAGAAGAAGAAATCGAAACACATGTGAAAGTAAGTGAAAGTTGAATAGGATACTTTTAACAGCAACAGTAGACCATTTGTAGGTGTACTTTGAATAATAGTGTAAATTTCTCAATCACGTTCAAGAGACGACTTGTGTTGCGGTTAAAAGAGTCACCATGTTAACTGATAACTTTTAGCCGAATGTGCCGTGGTAACTGCTGCGTTTGATGGAAATTATCGTGTCATGTTGTCCACCTCACACTGATGGCAGAGGTGTAATATATGTGTCGATGACGTTTTGTTAAAGAATTATTGATGCTGGAAGTCTGAATCTGTAAATATCTGCCAAATTTACCGAACAGTGTTACAGTCCACATAGTATCTAGATAAACTGGTGACTGGGCGGACTTTTGCTCCCGGTCCGACACTTAAAAAGAAGCAACTCATAAGTCACGTTACTGGTGAATTGAAACGTTAATAATACATAAATAAATGAAAACATAAAAATGGATGTAACGTAAAACATGCACATATGTGGAACCAGAGGTGGTGTAATGAATCTACTGGTGCTCCTCATTTCTTATGACCAACTTCCGTGTGTGGGTTGACGGCTGCTGTTAGCGGTGTTTATAACGTGCAAAATAAACATTTTACTGCCAAGGCAAGGCAAGGCAAATTTATTTGTATAGCGCATTTCATATTCAAGGCAACTCAATGTGCTTTACATGATAAAACATTCAATTGTTTAAAATCAATAAGAACATTTAAAATCATCAGTAAAATCATCAACAAACACATTACATCAACAACATGACCAAAAGTCTCTCTCTCAATCATATGCAGTGTAGAAAAAAAGTGCCTTTAACTTTGATTTAAAAATGTTCACATAGGATACTGACTTCAGCTCTGCTGCAGTTTGTTTGTTATTTTTATTTGTTTTTAAAACGGAATCATCAAAGAACGAAGGGTACACGGATTATTCATGTGTGTTTAATGATTTTCTGTCACACAGATTCAGAATCATGAGTAACCATAGCAACCACAGACGCATTCGGCTTAAAGTTGCCAGTTAACATGGTCATTGCAACACCATCAGACATATCAATGCAACATTGAATTAATTAATTCTGCCAGAGGAACACAAGTTTTCAGATTCATTAATAATTTCCTTGGTTGCACACAATTGCCTAGATTATAGTTATAAAAGTATAAAAAGACTAATTTCCTTCCCCTGCAAAAATACCACATGGTTTGTATGAAATAGATGATGGCTAACAACTTTGCTTCTCTTTATCTTTTAACAGGTTATGTTTTGTCCATTTTGTGGAGCGAACCTTCAACCCATCCTGTCACAATGTGATTCATGTGGCAGAGATGTTCAGTTTCTAAGGTGTTTTCAAGATGAAGATACATTTAGTTCTGACAGACATTCCCTTCAAGGTCATGTATTGCTGTATTGGTGAGTATTATTTATTATTGTATATTGTAATGCTTGAAGGACATTGAAAATCCACATATGAAACACACTTCAAATTGTGTGTTTCAGGTCCTGCAGCTGGGGTGGAGGATGAACTCATCAATAAGTATTTCAAAGAGGGCCACAGATATGAAATAATCATGGACTTACTGGCAACTAAGCACAACATTTCATTGAGCCTTAGCACCTTAAAACGCAGACTACAGGATTCAGGCCTGACCAGGAGGGACAATTATTCTTCAACTGTTGCTGTGCAGGTGGCTATTTCTGAGGAACTGAAGGGATCGGGCCAGCTGCTTGGTTACCGAGCAATGTGGCAGACTCTTAAACAAAAGTACTCCCTTATAGTCAGAAGAGATGATGTGATGCGCTTAATGGGAGAAATGAATCCATCAGGAGTAGAAAACCACTCGAGATGCAGATTTGTTCGAAGAGGATACTACTCAATGGGTCCCAATGAAGTCTGGCATGTTGACGGATATGATAAATTAAAGCCTTTTGGAATAGCAATAAGTGGATGTATTGACGGCTTCTCCAGAAAAATCATGTGGCTCAAATGTGGAAAGTCCAGCAATGACCCTGAGATCATTGCTGCAAACTATATGCAGTGTGTTGCAGAATTTCAAGTTGTTCCAAAGCGC
Source organism: Gouania willdenowi (assembly GCF_900634775.1). NCBI lineage: Eukaryota > Metazoa > Chordata > Actinopteri > Blenniiformes > Gobiesocidae > Gouania > Gouania willdenowi. Next base: position 1,855,059 of record NW_021145094.1, on the reverse strand, counting down.
CTTCGTACAGACTGCGGCACAGAAAATGGACTGAAGGCAGCACTTCACTGTACTTTGAGATCTGAGCATGCAGATGAATTTGCAGGAGCTAAAAGCCACATGTATGGCACTTCAACATCCAACCAACGCATTTGAAAGCTGGTGGTCCTACTTCCGTAAACAAAGGTTTTTGTCACTTTGTTTTCTGACAATGTTTTTTTCACATCCCTAATAATAATAATATCTTGGTGCAACATTACAGTAAAATGTGATTTCTGCCTAGGAGTCAATTTTGGATTGATTTGTTTGTGGACTTGAAGGCGAGACATCTTTTTAATGGCAGTTATGAACATACAAGTTTGGTGCGGTACTGCTTCTTGGGTGTCCTGCAGCAAGAACTGGATGAGTACAAGCAGCTGTGGAACACACACACTATTCGTCCTGTTCGCCAATCCCAGTGCCCATCTGGTAAACCAGAGGCTATGTACCATGTGCCTCACAGGTGAGTACTGGGTCTCTATGTTACAATATAAATCTGATTATTTGGCTTTATTTCAATTGAATATTACTATATACTATTACTATATTAGCATTCATACTATTTAAAGCCTTGTTTGGTAATTTGCAAAAACTAGCATGATTTTGAAAGTGGTATTCTCTTTGTGCTTCACCTTCACCCACCCCCTCCCATCTTTGCTTCCTAAAAAGTCGTGCCCCTCACCTACATGCACTAGGGCCATTGGTCCAGAATCAGATTTCAGCTCATGCTTTGAGTGTGGGCTCATGCATGCATGACATGAATACATGGATGTATGATTGATTCATGAAACTTGCACTGAATACAGACATTGGTTGAAGTTTTTAAGTGCTGACAACTGCTACAGATGACAGATTTTCTTCACCTTATTTTCAGAGCACGTATTATTCATTTCTGTCAGGACCTAAAGACAATTTCAACGGAAATCTCAAAAAAAGTGGATCTGGAGGAAATTACCAACCCTGCCTTTAATATACAGTATAGTACAGCAAGAGTGCAGTGCAATTATATGCCATTTTCAGTATTTGTTAAATGTTTTCAGTACAGCACCTCCTACAAACATACTAAACCATCAATAATCTGTGAATGTTTCATGTAAAGAATCAATATTCTCCCTTTGCCTGTCATTTTGAACCCTTTTGCTATGACAGAAAATACACACTCGCTTCAATCAGTAGCACTTAGCATATTTTTATTTACTTAATTTCATTTTAGATCATGTTGACTTTTAACAATGCAACAAAGCAATTCAGGTATCCAAGGGTCTACCATCTATGACTTGCACTTATATCATGCAAGTAGGGACAGTATGACAATTTTTCACTCACTACTGTATCAGCCGAACAGAATTCTGCAGCACTTCTACTTGTAATAACTACCTCTGAATCAGATGAGTCTGAGTTGGATTGTTGAGCTGTGAAATCTAGGATTAGACAGACTTGGTCAGAGCAGTGATTCATTAACTTGGGATACTACCTGGTTTAAGAGAGCAATACTTGTTGGTTATTAACTACTTTAACACTTACAGTTGGTAGAGTAATCTTCAGTTGTACAAATATACAATGTGATGCGTTGGTATGCTTTCCCCACTGCCTCCTTGTAGTGTTTCAGAGAGAAGGGTGTTTCTGTCCCTGGTATACAAGAAATCTTCGTGCCATCGGGGTAGAGCAGAAGGTACGGACCATCCTGCAAATTTTTGTTAAAGTCCTTCATTTTCTGTTCGGCGGCTTTAAGCAATTGGTCAGCATTGAACCCTGGCCTCACTATCAGGGGTAGTACCATTCCTCTAACAGGTTTCAGTCCTCCATCTTTCATGCGCATAAGGCCCACTGAAATCTGCAAGGAAACAAAGAAGTAGGTCACTGTAAATGGTTTAAAATCAACACTAAAAATACATATCAGAATGAACTCACAAATTATTAGCCCACACAAAAGAATTTACCTTTACTGGATTGTCTTTCAAAGGTTCTTTTTTCTTTTGGAAACACAATCTCCGTTCCTTCTCTTTTAGACTCCTGAAATTCAGGAACGAAGCCAGTGCATTTTCTCCTGGGTTTTCTGCATTAACATATTTCAATAAAATATTATTCAAAGAGTGCATCAATCAATAATAATAATACAATATAGAATGTAGATGGGCAAAACCTAATTTTACAGAAAGTAACAGAAGAAACGTTACCTTTGCTTGTACCAGGCTGATCAACATTAAGTAAGAATTTAAAGTTTTTGCCACAGGAACTGCAGAATGGGGTTTCATGCTGCAGGCTGAATCCACAAAAGGGACAATACATTGTAATCTGTGTGATAAAAATAAACGCACATACACAAATGAACAACTGGTTGTCGCCACAATGCTGGTTGTATTGAAAAGCACAACAAGGTTCTAGTGTTTGAGACATATCTAATGAATCCGTGTACCCTTCGTTCTTTGATTATTCCATTTTAAAAACAAATAAAAATAACAAACAAACTGCAGCAGAGCTGAAGTCAGCATCCAATGTGAACATTTTTAAATCAAAGTTAAAGGTACTTTTTTTCTACACTGCATATGATTGAGAGAGACTTTTGGTCATGTTGTTGATGTAATGTGTTTGTTGATGATTTTACTGATGATTTTAAATGTTCTTATTGATTTTAAACAATTGAATCATGTAAAGCACTAATCTATCGCCTTTTTTTTAACTAGTGTTTTCAGTCACTTGTAGAAAACAGTGATAGTTGTATGTTATCTCTATATGTCTGAAATCCCTTTTTAATTATCTTTTGCTCTGTCTTTTTGTAAACAGGCCACGGTACTGGTTACCACCACAGGGTCTTGGAATGGCTGACTTCGCCCTTAACCGGGCGCCACTTCAAGTTGGCCAATCCGCCTGAGCTCCCTGGCAAGAAGGTATTACTATTATTGAATCTTTCACTTTGTCAAAGAAGTACTTTATATTGTAATTTAATTGTGGTATTTGTTTTGCAGACTGTTCTGATTGTCGGGAACTCCCATCTACGTGCTATTGTAGATGGCTACGTCTGGATGCCAGAGTCTCAGCTGAGCTTTGGTTTCCTGTCGGCAGGCGGGGCTTCTGCTTCAGAGATTCGCACACCACAGTTCCTCGTGCACCTCACACAATCTGCATCATGGCCCCAGGCAACAAGCTGACCAGCACCACTGTTGACGTGGCTGGTGGGGACTTTAAAAACCTCCTCACCACTTGCAGCAACCGCTGGTCAAAGTCTAAAGTGAGCTTTTCTTTCATATCTTGTAGCTTTTGACTTAGTGAACATGTGTGTGATTTTGTATGATAGCGTAATTCTAATTTTATCACATTTTATTTTGTGCAGGTTTTTGTCGTCGACTTCCCTCCGCGCCTGGCTGTTGACTCCCAACACCAGAACCTGCTTCGGCAAGAGTACCGCCGTGTGGCTGCTCGTTTGGGTAAGAGAAAAATATTATCTACATCCATTCATTGAGAAATCAAAAGAAAAAATATATGAACTGCATTATACCAATTCATAAGTCTAAATGAATATATTGGTACCATGATGATGTTTTATTTTGTCTTTCAAGGTGTTACGTACTTCAGCGCTACAGAGCACTTCCCTCTAAGCAACTTGGCGCTGTGGAGCAAGGATGGTGTGAGTACAATATCTAAGAAAAACAAAGTTGTTTACTTTAAATGAGTCAACACCAGATGCTCATTGACACATTGATAATAAAATATTTTGTCTCTCTTTTAATGTCTTATTTCTGCAGGTCCATCTGAGTGATGATAAGGGGATGCACATCCTTGTCCAGTTGTTCTGGTCCACTGCCAGCCAACATCTGGAGACACCACCTCCTACACCCTGGGTCTCTCCCAAGACATCACCTCCAATTAGGAAAGTCACTCCTAAACTGGTTGTGAGGGAGAGCTCCCCAGCTCCACGCAGCCCTGATTCCCATCAGTGGTGGACCATCGGTCTGGGTGGCAAGGTAAAATGTGGCATCATACAATGATCACTTTAGGACTAGTGACAGTTTACCTGTTGTTTTAATTCAATGTGATGCTTTTCATCATTGCAGACGAGCCCTCCTGGAGAATCTCCAAAGTCCAGAGGTTCTCCCCAGCGCAGGATGGCTCATCAGCAGGTTTGTGATTCTTCAAATGTTCCTTTAAGATGCTGTTGTATGGTTTTTGACAGGACAAACTGTAAGTAATAGTGTCTGCTTTGTGTTTTACAGGAGGAGGAGAGCTTCCTTCCACTGAACCCCGTCTGGTTCAGGGGCACAGCCCTAAGTGCCATAGAGAAAGTGTCTCCCTCTCATCTGTCTTGCCTGGCGGACTTCCAGCTTTCTCCTAAAGCAAAGAAGGTAAGTTCATTGGTTCACATTTTATCTCTTGCAGAAGGCTTTTACATTAAACTTTGAACATTTAAATCAGATCACCAGATCACAGCGCCATCTCCTGGTTCCTTTTTACAGGCCAACATCATAATCCTCAGTATTTTATAATTTATCATGTTTATTTTAAAGTTCCAAATATTTAATATTCCCAGATCCAAAATCTTAAAACTAGTTGAAACCTTCCGATGACCTCCATATCACTGTCCCATATTGATTTATCAAGGTATATCTCCTGCCCAGCCTTACTATCATGGAAAATGTACATTACAATAGCCCGTTTCTTTTCAGCACATCTCATTTGTGTGCTAGTGATTAAAAAATGTTGTTTATATAATTAATGTAATGCATGTGCTGATTTATCTTTGCAATAAGTTGCTCATTATTTGAATCATTATTTGAATTATTTTGTATCAGACCACTGCAAATCTACAAAGACCCAGCCGTCCCTCTAAACTTTCAGCTCATACAAGGAGAAAACTGATCAGAGATGCTGCCAAGAGGCCCATGATCACTCTGGATGAACTGCAGAAATGTACAGCTGAGGTGGGAGACTCTGTCCACAGGACAACAATCAGTCGTATACTACACAACTCTGGCCTTTATGGAAGAGTGGCAAGAAGAAAGCCATTTCTTAAAGATATCCATAAAAAGTGTTGTTTAAAGTTTGCCACAAGCCACCTGGGAGACACACCAAACATGTGGAAGAAGGTGCTCTGGTCGGACGAAACCAAAATCGAACTTTTTGGCAACAATGCAAAACGTTATGTTTGGCGTAAACACAACACAGCTCATCACCCTGAACACACCATCCCCACTGTCAAACATGGTGGTGGCAGCATCATGGTTTGGGCTGCTTTTCTTCAGCAGGGACAGGGAAGATGGTTAAAATTGATGGGAAGATGGATGGAGCCAAATACAGGACCATTCTGGAAGAAAACCTGATGGAGTCTGAAAAAGACCTGAGACTGGGACGGAGATTTGTCTTCCAACAAGACAATGATCCAAAACATGAAGCAAAATCTACAATGGAGTGGTTCACAAATAAACATATCCAGGTGTTAGAACGGCCAAGTCAAAGTCCAGACCTGAATCCAATCCAGAATCTGTGGAAACAACTGAAAACTGCTGTTCACAAACGCTGTCCATCCAATGTCACTGAGCTCCAGCTGTTTTGCAAGAAGGAATGGGCAAATATTCCAGTCTCTCAATGTGCAAAACTGATAGAGACAAACCCCAAGTGACTTACAGCAGTTATCACAGCAAAAGGTGGGGCTACAAAGTATTAACTTAAGGGGGCTGAATAATTTTGCACGCCCAATTTTTCAGTTTTTTAATTTGTTAAAAATGTTTGAAATATCCAATAAATTTAGTTTCACTTCATGATTGTGTCCCACTTGTTGTTGATTCTTCACAAAAAATTACAGTTTTATATCTTTGTTTGAAGCCTGAAATGTGGCAAAAGGTCGAAAAGTTCAAGGGGGCCGAATACTTTCACAAGGTACTGTATTACATTCAGGTGCACCTTCATTGTTTAGTCAATATTGTTTGTTTTGTGTCTGTGTGGTTTACTTCAATTTGAAAGCATAAAGACTTGTAATTTTATTCAACTTAGAGAAAATGTGTAGAACCAGTGTGAGGGGCCCTTTAACATCCATAACAAAATAGCTCAATATTGAATATTGGCAACTATAGTAATAATAATCATAGTAATAAATACTATTTTCACTAATGCCAAAAGTGATAAATTAAAAGAAAACTTTTTGGGAACCCATGCTTGATTATTTACAGCACTAATCCTAAATATAAAAACATTACATTTCAGAATTAGAAATATTAATCCCAGAAGGAAATTATTTGAATAATCTGAAAAAAATAAATAATGGAAATAATTTCTGAAATTATATATGATCATTATAATTTAATATATGATAGTAATGATACTAAAAATAATTCCATATTATTAAATATAATTGATATATTTTTGACTAATTTAATACGTTGCTAATTGTACTTCAGAACGTTTTTAAAGTATTAAATATAATTACATTGTTAATATAATATAAATTAATTATTCAATTGTAAATATATAAATATAACATGCATAGTACATATTTAATTATATATTAATAAAATCATATATATGTGGGTGTGCATGTATATTATACTTGATTTGATTATATTTAAAATGTATATATTGTTTGTAAAAATTATTATATCATTATAAGTCAGTATGCTATACATTCTAAAACAATGAATCGCTGAATGATACATATACTAGTATTAATGAAAAAATGATAGGAACTTAAAGACAATCATTTAACTGAAGAAACATGCTATAATACAGAAAAACAAAGCCCTTTGAAAAAGTTATTAAAGTTCAATTTTTAACATTATTTCAGGACAAAACCAGGAAGGAGACTCAGCTTGTGGAGTTAGTCTGTGCCAGTCATTCTCAAAACAACAAAAGGTACAAGGACTTGTCTCACAACATCAGTGCACCTGTAACGTTCTGACATTCCTGACATACCAGAGTGAGGATTGTCAGTGGACAATTCACTTTTTTGTGCCAAACACAACAGGACAGTGAAGCTGTGGATGCCAAACCAACCACCAGAAAGAAGAAGAAATGTAAAAAAACACAAAAAGTAAGGAGGGTTTAGCAGTGCACTTTGACTGACAGTAGTGTTGAAATGGATTTGATACAAGCTGACTAATATCTGCCTGTTTTTACACAGATAATTAAAGAACCTCCACTGCCCTGAAGACAAACTTCTCTCTTCAAAATGAGCCTCCATCAAACATACATACTGTACATACATACATACATAATACTTTGCTCCAAATATTTTTTTCATGCATTTTTCCGTGTAGAGTGGACCTTTAATCACTGTCAGTTGTATTTCAGAGTTATCCATTTTTCCATCTTTTTGTATTAATATTCAATGCATCCCTTTATGTATAAAAATTAAAAAATGTTTATATATGTATATTATTCTGTGCTTTGGCTTTTCCACACTTGTGTTTTCTCTTGTCATTATTGCATTTGTCATTCATGTGTTCAGGATATGACTAGGTGGTTTCTGTTTCCATTAAAGGAGTTCCTGCTTGTTGCTGTTAATAAATGACCTTGTAATGACAAGTGGGACATATTGTTATAAATGAGCTTAGAATCAAATGCTGGGTCAGCGTTTAGCAAGTCTTTTAGTATGTGAAGCAATTATAGTTTAAGAATCAATAATTTTAGCAAAGCAGTTCATATTATCAGTTAAAAATCTTGTAAGTGCAGTATCTATAAAGAGCCAGGAGGTGGTGGTAGAGTTTTATTTGATATTATATGCAATGCAGAATTGCTTGTCTTTTAATTCTCCTTTTGCCAAATGTCACAGTACTTTAAATAAAGCCAACTGTTGCATGACATGTCACAACATAGTGTTCATGGGAAATGTAGGATTAGCACAACCAGCAGTGTTGCCAGATATATATTCTGTTTAAAAACCCTCAAATGTATTGACAGAAAAACAGCCCAATCTGGCAACAATGACTTGTCACATCGTTTCTTGCAGATTCAAACAGACGCAGTGGTATGTGTCGTTCTTCACTAATATAGGATTAATAATAATAATAATAATAATAATAATAATAATAATAATAATAATATTAATAATAATAATAATAATAATAACAGCAATACTAAGATAAAAGCATAAAATAAAAATGATATTGATACCTGAAGGGAAATTAATTAATAATAATAATACAATGAGAACACCAGTAACTACAATATTAAAGGAGTGAACAAGGGTTCATTAGCATGCTAGCTCAGCTTCTGTAACATCTCACAGCTTCTCCATCAGCTGCTCTGCATTTCATTATGAGGTGCATTCACTTTCCCCAGGAGAGTGTGGGAAAATAGAGTCTCTATAGGAAACCCTAACATATGATCCCTGATATCCAGGTTAGAAGAGTGCTTAGATTGATCAGAAAGAGCTGAACTAGTTTGATCTAAAACACTTCTTTATCAAAGTCTCCTCTTTACAGTAGAATATATTCAACCATTAGCAGGAGGCAGAAAATCCCAGGTTGAGTGAAGGCAGCACAGGTGCAGGTGGTTAATTGTTCACCCTCTCCTCTCTGTGTGACCTGACTCACTTTGACTTTCACACGTCATTGAACACTAACTAAACCAGATACACAGACTCATTGTGACCCTGTATTGACTGTGTTTGGGGCCAATCAGCATCACTTCTAGATTGTGGATATCCATCAGATGGTACTATTGATATGTTCAACAGTGATAAACAGTGAATGAAAGCTGCTTCAACTGTTTACTGTTATTAATAATTCAACTTCACTCTTCTCAATCTGGTTTTAGATCAATCCACTCCACTGAAACTGCTCTTCTGAAAGTTTCTAGTGACGTGATGATGACCGCTGACTGGTCGTTACACAGTTTTACTTGATCTGATGCTGCCTTTGATACAGTAGATCACAGTATACTGGTTGATCCACTCAAATCTGAGATGGGTTTTCTGGTACTGTTCTCCAGTGTTTTATCTCATACATTAATGGAAGAACCTTTAATGTTGCTATTAATGATGTTATGTCCAATATGTCCAACCTGTCATGTGGAGTAGCCCAGGGCTCTGTTCTGGGGCCTGTTTTGTTTTTATTATATCTGATGCCTCTTGGTCGGTTGATCCGTGGTTTTAAAAATGTGTTGTATAATTTTTATGCTGATGATATCCAGTTGTACTGCTCCTGTAATGACTCAGAGTTTCACTTTTTATCCGAGATCTTAGACTGTATATCCTGTATCAAAAACTGGTTGTCATCAAATTATCTCCAGATAAATTCAAACAAAACAGAAACTCTGATCATTGCTCCTGATAAAAACATCCTCTAATTAAAAACTCTCTTGGTGATCTGGACTCATCTGTTAAAACCAGCCTCAGAAACCTTGGGGTTGTTTTTGATCAGTCCATGTCTTTGGAGGGACATTGTCGTCAATTGACTAAAAACTGTTTTTACCACCTGAGAAATATCTCTAAAGTGAGACATCTTTTATCAAAATCAGATCTGGAACTGGTCATACACGCATTTATATCATCTCGTATTGACTATTGTAATTCTGTTTTTACTTGTTTTAATAAGTCGACCCTAAACAGACTCCAGATCGTTCAGAACGCTGCTGCCAGACTTTTAACTGGTGCTTCTAGAACATCCCACATCACCCCCATTCTTGCTACTCTGCACTGGCTTCCAGTTAAGTTTCGCATAGAATATAAAATATTAGTTCTCACGTTCCGAGCATTACATGGTCAGGCCCCTAAATATATCTCAGACTTGTTGTGCCCCAACTCATAAACTACTTACTTATTTACTAATGTCTCTAGTTAACTAGTGATACAATTTTATGTTACTTGGAGGCTAAAAAGCCTGGTGATGATAGGGCAAAGATTCACATGTTTTTGTAAAAACAACTGTGCCAAGTTTGGGGACAAGTGTGTAACTGTAATATGTCAGTCAAATTAATTCCAATTAGTTTTATTTTTGACCAATAGAAATAAATACATGTACATTTTTATCCGTGTTTGTGCTGTGCCATGCGTAATGCTATTTTTGGTTCCGCTCTATGACGTAATTATGCATGAGTCTAGTTCAGCAATGCTTTGACCAATCAGAATGCTTGATACAGCATTGAAAGCTCAGAACCTGTAGAAATGAGTGATATCAAACACTACGGGAGTGGGTTTTAGCCAATCAGAGCTGGATGAAGGAGAATTGGAGGAATTTCTCGACTGAGAAATGCCTAGATGTCAGTAATGGTGGTATCTATCTGACGACACAATTTGGATTCATCAGAATATGGAATTTTATGCACATTGGAGCAACTTTTGATGAGAAACAGCAATGGTAAGACACAATTTCTCATCATTGCTGACTTTTGCCGCTGTGTACCGTATTTTCCAGCACCTCTGTATTGGCCACATTCCAATAATTTAGGGTAGATATACATTTGTATAAACAGGTGATCTATGTGTGAGTTCACGTTTGTATTTTTATTTTTTTTTGAAAGCATAAATATGAATTTGATATTTTTTTTACAAAAGAGAGAGAGGAAGTCCAGGTTAGTGCTGTTGGTGCTGCTGCTGATGCTTATTATAGGGTTGTTGGGTGGTCTCCATGTTTCCTCATTCCTGTCCGATGGATGCTGGGGTGATTATTTAGTTTTTTTAGCATGAACACCTTTGGCCCGACTTTGTTTCCTCTTGTTTCTCTAAAATCAAACACATAGAACTATTAGTCATCTGATAAAACACTTTCACCATCACCTTTAAGGTTGCTGTGGCAACATGTCTGCACAAGGAGACTTACATAGTTGATTTTGTGACTGCGGCCGGGGTTCTTCATGGCGTAGAGGATAGCATCCACTGTCGCTTCAGCAATATATTTTTTTCTTTGATCTGGTGCCAAAAAATTCCACTGTGGATGGACAACAAGAAAAGTGTTAGTCACACACACACTGAAGACCAGAGTTTAAAGATCACAGATGATTCTTGGAGGAACAAACTAACTTACCCGTTCAGCAAGAAGTTTGTTCACCTCAGTGCTCGTAATCACGCCCAGCTCCTTTTCCACATTCTCCCTTTTCTCTTTAATGAAGAGCGTGAAGGCGTTTTTGATGACCAGCCCCTCTGCCTCCTTCTCCTTCTGAATCTTCTTTGTCTTTCTGAAGGAACAAATCACAAATACACAGTGTAAGAGCACGGTCAAGAGTCAGTCACAAGAAAAACCAGATCAAATGTCTGCGATTGATCTCATCTGTTTGTTGGCTCTACTTACTGTCCTCCAAAAGTGGGAGCTGTAGTCCACCCTGCAGCGTACACTGCAGTTTCATGATACTGGAGACATAAAAACAATCAATTATTAGACACCCCGTCATGGTATCAATACAAAGATCAACAGAAATACATGAAAATGTGTGTTAAACAAAGATCTTACTGTCGTAGCAGGTGAAGTATTAGCCGGGGGGTAAAGGTTGTTAACATATTTTGCCACACTGGGGGTAGGGGGGAAGGTTAAGGGGCCAAGATTTGGTGAGGGCCAGTAATCTTGTTTCAGCGAGGTGATTAGGTTTGTGTGTTCCTCGATGGTTTGTGCTCTGTACCCGCCATCATTGAACGCTACAAGGTAAGGATTCTGTTGGCTCCCATACTGGCCTCCATTTTGTTGGGCTCTGTACTCGTCCTCCTGCTTTTCCCGGGCCCACATCTCCTCAATCACACACAAAACATCGTCCAGAGTCTAAGGGAGGAAACAGGTTTGGTGATCAGATCAATGACATGTATTAGGAACAAAGGGTAAAATGATGTAAGCATTGTTTAGGTGATGTCTTACATCAGTTGAATTCTGCTGTTGAACATCAGGAGAAAGAGATGGATGTGGGGGGTTGGTGGCCTCCTGGAGGCCCTCCTCAGAACCCCAAGGATGGAAACTCTTACAGTCTAGTCCCCCTCGAATCCACAACATGATGATTTTTGGGCTCTGTGAAACAAAGCAAAGGAAATAAATAACCTGCTGAGGCTCACGTACAGGAACAAACACCTTACATCAGGGGTGTCCAAACTTTTTTCATGGAGGGCCACATGCAGAAAAATATATGAAAGGCTGGGCCACTCACAAGAAATGAGGTTTATCGACGCACCTCAGTCAAAGTTAACAAAATCAATCAAATTTAGTTAAATTATGTTTGATAACTGAACAAACTTAAAGGAAAAAAAACCTACATCACAAATTTCCATTAATAGATTTTCATTTATTTTATTTTATTTGTTTCAAACAGGTTTGGCAGCTCATTTTCAATACAACAGCCTGAGATTGCTTCTTAGTCAGGATGGGGACCTCTCTTCATAGCCCTGTATAAAGAGTGAAAATAAGATATTGATGCAAATATTAAAGTTGTTCACACCAACTAACGTTTGTTAGAAAATGTTATCAACTTAAATTGTCTGAAGTAATTAAATAATTGAGCTTGTGAAACTCACCTTTAATAGAAACAGCGTTGAACTTAATGGGAGCAGTGAAGCTGCACTTTGGACTGAAGGATGGCTGGCAGGTCAGGAGTGAGTTTGGTGGTTGAGATGCGAAGGACATCACGGAGGTGGCTGTCGGTCATTTTGGTTCTCAATCTGCTTTTGTTGAGAGTTAACAGAGAAAACGTTTGCTCGCATATGTATGTCGAGCCGAACAGACTCATCATCCTTTTTGCGTGACGTCGCATCAGAGGAAACTTGGCCTTTTCCAAGCTCTGGTAGAAGTCGGGTAGGGAGAGAAGCTGATGCTGATTCTTCAGAGAATCATCACACTGCATTTCGATAAGCTCCAATTGCATACTCTCTTCCACTTCTTCTGCATCCACCAGGAAGGGAGTTGAGAACAATTTGATTTCTTTCTCAATAGTAGAAAAATCTTGGAAACGCTGACTGAATTCTGTCTTAAGAGATGTGACCACCAACACATATTTTTCCTTTTTTGCAGAAAGGTTGACGTTTGGAAAACCACACTTGATTTCGGACAGCGTGGGGAAGTGCGCAACATTGAAGTTACGCAGTTGTGTCTCAAAGAGACGGAGTTTCGCGCAGAATGCTTTCATGTGAGCGTACAGCTGTGGCACAAGCTGGTCTTTGCCTTGCAGGCTCTTGTTCAGTGTGTTAAGATGACCCGTAAGATCAACTAGAAATGCCAGGTCGGCCAACCACAGAGGGTCACTTAGTTCCCGGAGAGGTTTGTCCTTCTCTTTCAAAAACTGATCAATTTCTGATCTCAGGGAATAAAACCGCTGCAGCACGGAGCCGCGGCTGAGCCAGTGCACATCACAATGGTAGATTACGTCCCCGTATTCAGCATCAACATCAGATAGGAAAGCTTGAAATTCTCTGTGATAGAGCCCTCGTGCTCGAATTATGTTCACAGTTTTCACAACTGTATTCATCACATCATTCAGCTGTACTGTCTTGGCACAGAGGGCTTCTTGGTGTATGATACAGTGCATTTTAACAGCCTCACCTCCACTGTCCCGCACCTTGGCGCACACCATAGAGGCCATTCCTTTGCGCTCTCCTGTCATAGCCGGAGCCCCATCCGTTGTAACTCCACACAGCTGGTCCCATTTAAGATCCATCTTGTCAATTGCATCTGACACAGCTTCAAACATGTCCTTTCCGGTTGTTGTGCCCTTTAGACTCCTCAGATTAAGTAGCTCCTCTGTAACGCGAAAGTTATCATCCACTCCTCGCAGAAAAATCAGCAGCTGCGCGGTGTCTGTAGCATCGGTGCTCTCATCACATGCAATCGAGTAAAAGTCAAAAGTACAAGCTTTATGTGACACTTGGTGTTCTAAGTTAGCTGACAAATCTTCTATTCGCCGCACAACTGTGTTTCTGGACATGCTCACGTTGTTAAATTCCTGCATCTTTTCTGGGCACATCGTTTGTGCGACTGTGGCGAGGCACTGTTTAATGAAGTCGCCATCTGAGAAAGGTTTCCCGTACCGCACTATGAGTTCAGCTACCTTGTAGCTTGCTATTGTGGCAGCTTCTTGTATTTTGTTAGCACGCAGAAAGCACTGCTGTTGAGCGAGCAGGCGAGCTGCCATCTGCTTAACTTTCTCTTCTCGCTCAGCATCGGTGTAGGACGTGTAGACCTGATGTTTGGTTTCATAGTGTCTTCGTACGTTATAATCTTTCATCACTGCTACACTTTCATGGCAAATCAAACAGACACATTTCCTCTTGACTTCCATGAAGAAATATTCATTTTCCCACCGTGTCTGAAATTTTCTGCACTCACTTGCTATCTTGCGTTTCTTTGGTTCTCCCATTTTGGTCACTATGGCAAATGTTTTCTTTTATTCATTTTATTTAGTGGAAAACCTGCCGTGTTGAAGACTGGCGCTCCACCTTGTGTTGAAAGTAAGAATTACAACACAGTCCCGTGCAAGTTTTATGTGAGGGCCATATTCAATTTAATTTTTAAAACTTGCTGCGGGCCAATAAAAAATGGACCACGGGCCGCAGTTGGCCCGCGGGCCGTAGTTTGGACACCCCTGCCTTACATAGACCTTCAACTAAACTCACACTGCAGACACACTTGTGACCATACTCCACTTTTATCTATAGCATCTTATCTGGATGATAAAGATCAATTCTTGCAATTTCAATGTATTCAAACAACTTCACAGGACAGTCTGTGCTCTTTGCTAAGCTAGCTTCTAACACTGACTCTGTAAAGATGAATGTGTTGATGTTTCAGTGACCAAATGTTTGTCTCCCTGTCACATGTCTTTTTTCCAACCAATAATAAAATGAACTAAACTCCACAGCAAAGGATCGTCACTCTCGTTCTATCTGCAGATACGTTTAAGTTCAGACTTCAGTCATTTAAAAATGATGTAATGAACGACCAAGTATGTTGAGTTACCAATGAGAACTGTGTCTTTAGATGCAGAGCTTTTATTCAGTGCAGATATCCTAGTGTACAGACTAACTGTAGGTGAAGTGGATCTGTGTCCTCTTAATCAGGAATTAAAACATGAAAAAAAATAATAATCATTAAAAAATTAGATATAATAAAAATAATATATTAAATAATAACTATTGAGTGCTCTGAGAAAATAACCTCCATTTAATGCTGTTTTGGCGTGGTGCATTATGTTAAATCTGATTGGTCGGCTATGATCTGATGCACTTGATTATTGTTTCATTTAATTTTGTGTAGTTTCAAAATGTCTGTTGATCATTTCAAAACAAAAAATCATAAATTACTAGTTATCTGTTGGGTGTAGAAAAGTAATGAATTCTGAGAAGTTTAACAGCTGTATTTGGTCCATCATGTCTAACAGGGACATGCTGCCTCTAACTTTTCTTTTTGGCTCATATTTTGTGTCTCTTCCCAGTAAACATGATACAAATAAAACATTAATAAACATTAAGTGTAATAATTCAGACTAACCAAAGCTCAATAATAACATAGACAAAAGTCTGGAAACTTTCTAATCACTTACTTTGAGTTGATTTAAAAAGTTTTTGAACTGTTGCTGATGATACTTAAAAACCCAAAGTATTTTTAGTATCAAAGAGCAATGGAGACTTCTGAGGAGAATTCCTTGTTGATGAAAGCTCAAAAACTGAAGAATGAAGGTTTTCTATGCTGAAGATGAAAGTTAGCTGCACTTCAAAGCCAAGTTGGTTTGTTTGTGCAGGTTGCTATGGAACACAGAAATATGGAACACTTGGTTTCTATAGCGATATTTTCAGGTGACTCAGTAGCCTCAGGTCATCTACATGCAGTGCCTGCACTAAAATATATCATTTACAGTTAGAAAAAATAGTCCAAACTAAAGTAAAATAAAAATAAATAAATTATATAATTCAAATTAAATGCACGGCACAATATAACACAATATTTTAGGATATTTTTTCTTGTCTTTAGCTTTTAGACCAGAACAGAAGGGGTCCATTAATTGGTCACATTCAAAGATTAAAGATTAAATCAGGGCTTTTGCTTTTATTTATTGGCATATATATTTTTACACATATACAAATCTATTATCTGCATTTAACCCATCCCTGAGGAGCAGTGAATGGGGTTAAGGGACTTGCTCAACATCCCACAGCGATTGCCCGGGGGAGATTTGAACCAGCGACCCTCCAATTACAAGCCCAGCGTTCTAAACCAATACACTCCACCATTAGGACACAACGCTACAAAGTTTACAATGCTTCCAAAATAACTTCTCTCCTCAGAGTAGGACTTAAACCATTGTCCATTTAGTCCAACCCACGTTTGAAATCTCTGAGAAAAAATGATGTGGTTCACAGTGTGAAATGCAGCACTTAGATCCTATCAAATGAGAACAGAAACTCTTCCTGAATCAGTGTTCAACCTTATTGATCACTTTGATCAGAGCTGTTTCTGTGCTGTGATCAGAACCAAAGCCTGATGTAAATGTATCAAATACTAATGTTGAAAGTTATTACCTCAGTTGGTTGAAGACCAGCTTCTCAATGATCTTGGCCATGAAAGGAAGGTTGGTGATTGGTCTTATCCAGTATAGAGGTAGCAGTTCATTATCTGACACAATCAGTCACAACTGACTTTAAAACAGGTTTAAAGAAGTGTGATGGCTTTGTGTCAAGGCAACCAGTTGATGGGTGAAGCTGCTGAACACTTTCTTCTATATTGTACGTTTCTATTACAACAGAAGTTCTAAACTTGTGATCGGGACCCAAACATTGGGTCACAGTCACATTTTCAGTGGGATGTAGAGAAAAAACATAAAAAAAACCTTTTGGTGTTATTGTAACTTCTCTCTTTCCATCTCTCACTGCAGACATTTTATTTTAAAAACTGATATTAAAAGTGGATTTTTACAAACTACTTATTTTTTACTCTTTAAACTGCACTTTTTCATTTATTTGTAAGTTGGTTAAAATGTTTCCTTTAGACTGTTATAACAGTGTGATTATTCTTTATGTTCAGTTTTGTATTATTTCACATAAAAACATGCTTCAGATTCCATTCACACATTTTTATTCATTTAAGAGAAAATAGAAGAGGAAGTAACAGATTCCAGAGGAAGTCCAGGTTGTTGTTGGTGCTGATGATGTGTGTGTAATGTCATTGGTTGGTTTGACTCTGAGATTAAGTGACATCATCTGTTCGTTTCCTCTTGTTTCTCTGGGATGATCATTTTGTTTTCTCAGCACAAACAACTTTGTCCTGACATCGTTTCTTCTTGTTTCTCTAAAACCAAACACATGAAACTTTTAATCAGCTGATAAAACACTTTCACAGGTTGCTGTGTCAACATGTCTGCAGAGTATAGACTTACATAGTTGATTCTGTTAGTCCAGCCAGGGTTCTGGATGGTGTGGAGGAGAGCATGCCCTACAGCCTCAGCATTATATCTATTTTTTTCCTCGAGTGACAATGTTTTCCACTGTGGATGGACAACAAGAGAAGTGTCAGTCACACACACCAAAGACCAAAGTTTAAAGATCACAGATCATTCCTGGAGGAACAAACGCTAACACTTTATTTGAAGTTTTATACATATGGCTGACATTATCTGTCATTAGCATGAATAAGGTGTCATGAAAGCTGTCATTGTGTGTTGTTTTGCTAAATGATGACACCTTTGGAGCTATGTTGGCATTTTCTGGATCTAGTGGGGTTAAGTAGCTGGGTTAGGAGTTAGGGCAGAGTTCACCAAGGGCACCAGGTGACCTTCATGGACCATGTGAGGGGCCTTCAGGAGCTCTAGGTACCAATGAACTCCATCTAAAATCTGATTAACTTTCCAGGATTCAAACTCACAAAGATAAATACAGACGACAGATGTAGTTAGTATTTCATAAAGTTAAATACTGCTACACGTGATAAAGTTTTAGTTTTAGATTAACCAGCCACTTACAGTTGCCTTCGACAATTCAGCGTTGATGAAAATGTATATATACATATGTATATATATATGTATACAGCGCTAGAGACGATAAAGAAACTTTGTTTTGAGGAAAAACAACAGTTTTTAAAAGATGAGAGACCAACACCTGAGTTACCAGAGCTTCAGCAAAGGTAAGGTCAGAACATTGATCGTATTTTTTACAGTGAATGGTAGGATTGACTTTATGGATGCTCCTCACCGAGGCTGTTTGAGTTGTTGTTGTTGTTGTTGTTGTTGTTGTTGTTGTTGTTGTTGTTATTATTTTCTTTGTGATTCTGTTTCCAACACAAACAACGGATGAGCTGCCGTGTCATGACATATATCTTGTTGGGAGAGTATGGAGGCTATATTAAATAATTGTTTATGTTTCTTTAATGGTGTTTATGATGTTGATTTTGTTAGATGGCTAAATACTTGTTCATGTCTTGTTGGCTTTTTTCTTTCTTATTATGAATTTTACATGTTGATAAGCGCATTGACATGACTTTGATGTAAACTGAGCTGAACAAATAAAGTTGAATTGAATTGAATTAACACTTGCCAGCAGAAACATATGAAATCGTCATTGGTGTTGACTTGCAACGTCCTGCCTACCCAACCCTAGTGCTCACGCACATCACTGATTGTTTCTGTTAGTAATGTATTGTATTAAGTTTCCATTTCATTATAATATTCAGATTTATCATAAATAATTGAACATGAACATGTATTTGAAGTTCCATTAAAGAGGGGTGGAGGTGGGGTCACATTTGAGCATTTAAAAATGTACTTGAAAGTAATGCAATAGTTACTTTCTGAAGTTACTTTTATAATTTGTAACTGAGTAAGTACATTACGTTACTTTTTGGAAGACGTATCTAGGAACTAATTACTTTTTAAGAATAACTTGCCCAACACTGGGTATGTTATATATAATATGATATGAATAAAATATATATTTTTAAAAACACAAGGTGGATTTTACAAATTTGAAATATTTTATAATTAGCTAAAATTGTTTTTTTTTGTAGCTAGTAAAATAGCAACATGGGGATTTTTTTTTTAAATGTAGAAAATGAAACAATTCAATAAATTAGGAGAGTGTTGCATGTCCATACTTAAACATTTCCAACCTTTTAAAGTGCATGTTATTATCTTACCCTGTAATTAAAGTGAAACCGTGAAAACGTAATATTTAAGAATCTCTTTTCTAACTGGTAGCCCTTTAGACTATGCAGGACCTATGAAGTAGCTCACAGTTTCAGAAAGGTTGGTGACCCCTGGGTTAGGACTTAGGGTAACAAACAACACTTATTGACAGCCTTAATGAGACCTTACCCATGCTAATGACAGGTGTCATGTCATAATAATGACAGCGTAATGTCAGCCTTTATGTATAAAACTTCAAGTGTTACTGAACAAATTCACTCACCCGTTCACCAAGGACTTTGTTTACCACAGTGCTCATCCTCTCACCCAGCTCCTCCTCCACAGACTTCCTGTTCTCCTTCAGGAAGAGCATGAAGGCGTTGGGGGGCTTTTTAACATACGGCTCGTTTGCCACCTTCACCTCCTTAATCTTCTTTGCCGTTCTGGAGGAACAAAACACAAATACACAGTGTAAGAGCACGATCCGGACTAAGACACAAGAAAGACATGTAGGATTAAAACAACTCACTGTGAGACTGGGCCCTTCACTGGGGCCATCACTGGGGCCATCACTGAGGAATTTTGTGGGGGGCAGTACTCCGCTTTCAACAAGATGGTGTCGACTGTACGGTCCTCAATGGTTGGGGCCCCATATCTGACATCAATCAACACTATAGGGCCAGGTTTACAGTGGCCCCTGTACTGGCCTCCATGTTGGGCTCCGTACCTGTGCTCTTGATTGGGGACCTTTTTCTGAAAAGCAAAAGAACATCTATATTTTAGGAAGAATCAATAACACATTAACATTATTAAGTAGAAAATTCTACAGAAGGGGAAGGGGGCGTGTCCAGGTTCTTACCAGCTGAACATACTCCTGCTTTTCCCGGGCACACATCCGCTCATCAACAGGACACAAAACATCCTCCAGACTCTGAGGGAGGAAATCATGTATTAGTAACAAAGGGTAAAATAATGTAAGCATTAAGATCAGTGATATTTACAAACACTTTACACCAGTTATGCAGAGAACCACAATAATAATATACAGAATGATCTCATCAATCATCCAAAGTTAGAGAAAGAACAACTGAACAAAAGCTTCATCTTTAAGGAGAATGTTTCTGTCAATAACTGTAATAACTACTTCTACCAGTAGAAATTCACTGATACAATTATTATATATGAATATAGAGCTTCATTTGTGTTTAGGTTATGTCTTACTTCAGTTAAAGTTGGCTGTTGAACAGCAGGATGAGATGGAGGTGGAAGTGGGGGGTTAGTGACCTCCTGGAGCCCCTCCTCTGAATCCTGAGGATGGAGATGCTTCCAATGCTCTGCTTTCCACCTCAAGGTGATTATTTTCTTCATAATGTCTAACATTGACACATAGAAACATTAATGCTCACTAACTGTGATCTACTACAGTGTAATAATTCACAGACTAACCAAAGCTCAATGACATTATGGATCACTGTTAAACAGCTGCTAACAGTTTACCACACTACATGCTAATCACTGCAGAGATGAAAGACATCTCATTTACATCACTGTTACATTGCATTTCTCTCTATTGATCATTTTTAAGATGTTTATGTAGAAACACATAACACCCAGGACACTGTCACATTAAGTCTGGAAACATAATATCACCTTAAAAGCACTTACTTTGAGTTTACTTAAAATGTTTTTTAAACTGTTTTAATATCAAAGAGCGATGGAGACTTCTGAGGAGAATTCCTTGTTGATGAAAGCTCAAAAACTGAAGAATGAAGGTTTTCTATGCTGAAGATGAAAGTTAGCTGCACTTCAAAGCCAAGTTGGTTTGTTTGTACAAGTTGCTATGGAACACAGAAATATGGAACACTTGGTTTCCATAGTGATAATTTCAGGTGACTCAGTAGCCTCAGGTCATCTACATGCAGTGCCTGCACTAAAATATATCGTTTACAGTTAGAAAAAAATAGTCCAAACTAAACTAAAAAAAAAAAAAAAAAAAAAGATAGAATTCAAATTAAATGCACGGCACAATGTAACAATTTTAGGATATTTTTTCTTCTCTTTAGCTTTTAGACCAGAACAGAAGGGGTCCATTAATTGGTCACATTCAAAGATTAAAATATTAAATCAGGGCTTTTGCTTTTATTTATTGGCATATACTGTATATTTTTACACATATACAAATCTATTATATGCATTTAACCCATCCCTGAGGAGCAGTGAATGGGGTTAAGGGACTTGCTCAACATCCCACAGCGATTGCCCGGGCGAGATTTGAACCAGCGACCCTCCAATTACAAGCCCAGCATTCTAAACCAATACACTCCACCATTAGGACACAACTCTACAAAGTTTACAATACTTCCAAAATAACTTCTCTCCTCAGAGTAGGACTTAAACCATTGTCCATTTAGTCCAACCCACGTTTGAAATCTCTGAGAAAAAATGTTGTGGTTCACAGTGTGAAATGCAGCACTTAGATCCTATCAAATGAGAACAGAAACTCTTCCTGAATCAGTGTTCAACCTTATTGATCACTTTGATCAGAGCTGTTTCTGTGCTGTGATCAGAACCAAAGCTTGACAGAAATGTATCAAATACTAATGTTGAAGGTTATTAACCCTTAGATTGTATATCCTGTTTCAAAAACTGGTTGTCATCAAATTATCTCCAGATAAATTCAAACAATACAGAAACTCTGATCATTGCTCCTGATAAAAACATCCTCTAATTAAAAACTCTCTTGGTGATCTGGACTCATCTGTTAAAACCAGCCTCAGAAACCTTGGGGTTGTTTTTGATCAGTCCATGTCTTTGGAGGGACATTGTCGTCAATTGACTAAAAACTGTTTTTACCACCTGAGAAATATCTCTACAGTGAGGCATCTTTTATCAAAATCAGATCTGGAACTGGTCATACACCCATTTATATCATCTCGTATTGACTACTGTAATTCTGTTTTTACTTGTTTTAATAAGTCGACCCTAAACAGACTCCAGATCGTTCAGAACGCTGCTGCCAGACTTTTAACTGGTGCTTCTAGAACATCCCATATCAACACCATTCTTGCTACTCTGCACTGGCTTCCAGTTAAGTTTCGCATAGAATATAAAATATTAGTTCTCACGTTCCGAGCATTACATGGTCAGGCCCCTAAATATATCTCGGACTTGTTGTGCCCCTACTCATCAGGGCGATGCCTTCGGTCTTCAGGTCAGGGTCTCCTAAAGACCCCAAAAACTAAATTTAAAACCAGAGGAGACCTGGCGTTCCAGGCTGTAGCTCCCAGACTCTGGAATAACCTGCACCAGTCTCTCAGGGAGCTCAACTGTGTGGTAAATGGTAAATGGTAAATGGACTTGATTTATATAGAGCTTTATCACCACACTGAAGCAGTCCCAAAGCGCTTTACATATCAGCTCATTCACCCAATCACTCTCACATTCACACACCAGTGGGACAGGACTGCCATGCAAGGCGCTAGTCAACCACTGGGAGCAACTTAGGGTTCAGTGTCTTGCCCAAGGACACTTCGACACATAGTCAGGTACTGGGTTCGAACCCCCAACCTCTCGATCAGAAGACGACCCTCACGTGAGCTGGGTTTAGACTGTCGTGAGGCAGGTTAGTTTTACCCTACTGATGATGTGTTGTTGCAATAGTAAAACCTCGTGGGTAGTAAACATAGTGGACACTTTTAAAAAACTGCTAAAGACTACACGTTACAGGAAAGCTTTTAGTTACTGGATTTTAATTTTTATTTATCCTTTAATGTTGCTGTTCTTATGATGTTTATGCACTCTTGTTTTATTATTATATTGTGTTGCACTTGTACTTTTACCACAACTCTGGACAGCACTTTGTGATTTTATCTGCAAAAAGCGCTTTATAAATAAAACTTACTTACTTACTTACTTACTGATCGTGGAGCTGCAAACGTCTCGGCCGTGCCGGCCCAGACGGCTGCGGCCGAGACTTCCGCTGGGCAGCCCGGTCCGACTACGGGGACGGAAGACGCTGAAAGGGGTTCGGAGCATCAGGTGGAGGAGTGATCGGGGGTCAATGATGGTATTGAGGTGTTGGGTGAGGTGGAGAGTGAAACGGGTAAGGATGATGATAAGGGACTGGAGGTACTTGAGATAAGGGGGGAGATGGGTGGAGACAACAGAGAGGCAGGTGAGCAGGGGGAGAATGTAAAGGTGATTGATGAGATGATTGTTGAGCTTAGTGAGACTGGTGGGGCTGTGGGTGGCCTGGTGGAGAGGGAGGAGGCAGGTGAAGTTGGTGAGACAGGGAGAGCGGTGGAGGGTGTGCGTGAGGAGCGCACAGTTACTGAGGCTATGGTGCCTATAGATGAAGGTGTGTCAGAGGGTGCTCCTGTAGTGGAGCGGCTTAGTCAGCACAGGAGTGTACTGCCAGTGCTGCTGCTGCTGTGTGCAGCGCTGGACGGGTGAGGGCAGGGGTGAGTGAAGCAGTCAGCAGTGACAGTGATGAGTGTGTGTCTGACAGTAGTGATGTTTCTTACACTCTCTCTCAGACAACAGTCAGCCAAGAAAACAACTTTTATTCAGAGAAAATGTTTAAAGCATTCCTGCAGCAGACCAAAGCCATGAAAGGACTTGATTTGGAACAACATTTTCCCGATAAATACATTTTTCATAATTCAGCAAAACACATCATTAAAGGTAGAGCTACATCAGATCTCACTGAACAAGACATTTTCAGACTCAAAAAGCAGATGATTAAAGTTAGAAAACAGCTTAATTTATAGTTTATGATCAGGATTTTAGTTGTTTTTCTCCTTTTTATTTGGTTCAGGTTTTTTTCTTTTATCCTCCTCTTTTCTTATGAATTCTTTTAGGGTGGGGTCATTAAACATAAATGGGGCGAGAGAGGAAAAAAAAGGCACTAGTGTTCGACACAACATGGAGAAAAAACACTGATGTGTTGTTTATGCAAGAAACACATAGTGATGACTGTAAAGAGAGAGACTGGGTTAAAGAATGGGAAGGGGAGGTGATCCTGAGCCACAACACCACGTCCAGTGGTGGAGTAGGTTTCATTTTCTCCACACTGTAAACCCAGATTTTGTTTCTAATTAAACTTACGAGTGATCATTACTTATTCTTTTATGTTTAGTAAAAACCTGCTATCATTACTAAACAACATTAGTTGTTTGTACTATTTAGCTGAAAGATTCATTGCACTAATCAGGTTTAGCAGAGATAACTTGGTATGTTTACTTTCATAAGAAAGGGGAGGGGGCTAATTCAAAAACCTGTCTGGTCACGTGACAAGACCAGCGTCTGGTAACGCGCGTCCAAGGGGCTCTACACCTAGCGGGATGAGCACAGGCATCGGCAGCAGATGGCACCCTGACCAGGAAGAAACCTTACTCCAAGTGGAATGGTTAGTATGTAAAATAACTATTGTAGACTAGTTATAGTTATCTTTGTGGGATAATTTGTTGACGCAGCTTTTTTTCTGTCTAATGTTACTGTTTGAACCTGTGCATGTCGTGAATACGTGCTTATTGCTAACACTAAAGTTAGCTAATGTCCACTCAAAAGTGTCAGCTGAAGTTAGCTTAGTGTTATCAGTCTCCTCACATACCGGCGAGTTTGCTCGACTGTATCACAGTGTTTCCCACACATAGATTCGACATAACTCCGAACGCCACAGAAAATAATAAGTACAGGAAATGACAATAAGTAGTCAAATAGAAATAGTTTGTGACAGTTCATATGGTTAATCATTTGTTTTAGAAGTGTTTAGATTTTTTTTTTTTTTTTTTTTTTTAAAGTTAGAACCGAAGGTGAAGTATCCCCTCTGCCTGCAGCAGGTGCAGGTGAGAGGAGACGGGCGGGAGGAGAAGCGGTTAGAATATGCTAAACACGGAGTTTCAACTTGACTTTTGCGGGTAAAAGAAAAAGTTTTCCAGTCAGTATTGATCCCCTGGTACCGCCAGGACTTTATACAGCTAACCTAGGACGGTTTTGGTGAGTTTCCTTTTAGTTATATCTTATTTTCGGAATTGTGACGAGTTAACAGCATACTGTAACGGGCTAATTAAGACTCAAACTCCATCTGTAAAACAGGAAAAAACTTGATTACTCGAAATAACTACTTTGACCGAATATATCTGTGTTAAACCCCTTGTATTTTATTTTACTGTCATTATAAGCCTGTATTTTGCGTTAATCGCCTGTTTTTGCACTTGTGAAGTTCAACATGAAAGCTGTCGCCTCGTTAAGTTGACCAGTGTTAGAGATTTTATTTTTGCTTTTTTATTTGACAATTTTATATGAATGCACTGTATTTTTCAGGTGTTCATGGAGTTCAGCAGGATTGTGAGCAAGAACCTCAAGCAGGAATTCTATGAGAGCATCGATGGGCACAGTCCTCGTCTCCTCGAGTTATTTCAATCCAAGAGAGGGAATGTTGGACAGTTGTTGACACAGATTTCACTACAGACCAATGTAGGTCCATACACATTATGTACTTGGCATCGTTTTTCACAGGTTTTGTAAAAACAACATATCACAATGCTACTCTATTAGTTGTATAATTCATTCCAAACATTGCTTGGTTTGTTTAAGCTTTCTTATAGATATTTATTTGTTTTTCATTTTAGCTATCTAACTTGTGGTACTGTGTTTAATTCCCAAAAGACTACAGAGCCAACTGCGATCCGGACACAGGTGCTCAGAGGGCTTCCTATCATCCTTGGGGACAGCTCCACAAACTTCTTCAAAGTAGGCTTTGTGAGTAAGCTCTTGCTTTCTTATAATTTTCACCATTATTTATTTTTCACCATGGCACTCTTATATTGATTAAAGTTGTTTTTCAAATGAGAAATCTAATGTAATGATTGTGCTCTTCTGGTATTCTTTATTAAGGAATCTGATGATGATGATTCTTTTCGTGACCTTGACATTGGGATACTTCTCATTGAGCGTGAAGGTGCAGTGCTCACATCTTCCCAGCATCTCAGTCCAGCCTCGTTGAAAATCATCATTGAGGGAGAAGTCGTGATGGATAACATTCAAGATCTGCCAAAAGCAATGTGCATTCTGTTTGGACTCACATATGCACTCTATCTTAACTACCCCAAGACTATGAAGCTTACATTTCAGTTCATCCAACAGGTATTGCTCTCATTAGGCCACACTGACCTAAAGCCAAAGCTACAGACTTTGAAAAATCAGCTTGCAATGTAAAGAGATGTCAAGTCAACTGTAAGAAGCTGTTGACAAATTTTTTACTTTCTGACCTGTGGGGCAAACCTTTTTATTTTCTGTAAAACAAACGAACAGACACACACACACACACAACAGACACATTCAACACCCATACACAATACACACAAACAGCACAGACACGTACAACACACACAACACAGACACGTACAACACACACAACACAGACACGTACAACACACACAACACAGACACGGACAACACGCACAACACAGACACGGACAACACGCACAACACAGACACGGACAACACGCACAACACAGACATGGACAACACGCACAACACAGACACGTACAACACACACAACACACACGTACAACACACACAACACAGACACGGACAACACGCACAACACACACACGGACAACACGCACAACACACACGTACAACACACACAACACACACGTACAACACACACAACACACACGTACAACACACACAACACAGACACGGACAACACCCACACACACATACAACGCCTACACACATAATTGTTTAAATGATTTGAAATGACCTTTTGCAGATTAATCATTTCAGGTTGTACATGTTGATGCTGACCTGATAAGTTTGTCACAAAAAGATTGGCTGTGTTTTGCCATTTGTCTTAAGAATAAAATGCATTGGAGCATTTAGAGGTGTTTGTTTTTTTCCATCCAATTTAATTGAAGCAATGTTTTATACCATATTTAAAAAAATATTAAGTATAAAGTTAATAAATGATGAGTAGCAATAACAAGTCATAATAGCTAGTTTTATCTAATTTTTGGGTACACACTACTAATAAATATAAATACTAAACTTAAGGTTCCATGTTCATACAGCTCGACATGTTTAGTTTCAGCTTGTGTAAAAAATTAAGGTTCCATGTTAATACAGCTCGACATGTTTAGTTTCAGCTTGTGTAAAAACTAAAGTGGTATAGGGCAACGGGTTTCCACGCAATTTGTGAGTAAAGTCAACTAATTCGGGTTAAGAGTGCAGGACTTTTATTCCCACAAATGTAGAGGTTGAGCATGTGGTAAAGGGCAGGTGTCTATTGGTTAAAGCCCAATGTGATATCCACACACTGGTCTTTGTTAATATTTATGCTCCAACAAACGGTTCAGAGAGGAAGAACTTTTTAGAAATAGTTAAAGTGAGGTTGGATCGCTGTGGCCTGGAGGAGTTTTTATTCTTGGGTGGGGATTTTAACTGTACTGAATTTGAGTTTTTAGATCGTAATCATGCAGAGCCACACCCGGCTTCCCAGCGCGTTCTGAGACAGCTGATCAGCACGCATGGCCTCGTGGATGTGTGGAGGAGGGTACACGCAGACTGCAGACAATATACTTGGTCCCACCTGACAGAAAACAGGATATCATCAGCCAGGCTTGATCGTTTTTACTGTTTTAAACAC
This sequence comes from Gouania willdenowi, assembly GCF_900634775.1. NCBI lineage: Eukaryota > Metazoa > Chordata > Actinopteri > Blenniiformes > Gobiesocidae > Gouania > Gouania willdenowi. Next base: position 1,827,383 of record NW_021145094.1, on the reverse strand, counting down.
CATTTTAATGTTTTTAAGCGCTGCGACATAGTGCCAGCTGGTTTTACTGATCATTGTTTGGTTTTGTGTCACGTTGCCATGAAAAACATTTTACCAAGGAGTGTGTACTGGCATTTTAACTCATTTTAACCTCTTTTGTAAAGGTTTTAGTGAGATTTTTAGTTTTTTCTGGAACACCTTTAGACGTAGGAAAGCTGAGTTTAAATGTCTTAAGCAGTGGTGGGACTATGGCAAAACGCAGATTAATTTAATTTAATTTAATTTAATTTAATTTAATTTAATTTAATCAGATCTAATCAAATTTAAATTAATTTAATCAAATCAAATCAAATCAAATTAAATTAAATTAAATTAAATTAAATTAAATTAAATTAAATTAAATTAAATTAAATCTAATCTAATCTAATCTAATTTAATTTAATTTAATTTAATTTAATTTAATCAAGTCAAATCTAAACTATTTTAATTAAATTAGTTTAGATTTAATCAAATCAAATAAATCCAATCCAATCCAATCCAATCCAATTTAAATTAAATTATATTAAATTAAATTAAATCAAATTAAATCTAGTCAAATCTAATCTAATCAAATTAAATCAAATCAAATCAAAGCTAATTTAATTTAATCAAATCAAATCAAATCAAATCAAATCAAATCAAATCTAATCTAATCTAATCTAATCTAATCTAATTAATCTAATCTAATCAAATCTGATTTAATTTAATTTAATTTAATCTCCAGGCCATTTCAGGTCGCATTTTACATTTAATTTTTAATTATTATTACATTAAAATATGGCATATTTACAGGAAAGAGGGGTAAATTACTGGAGTTTCGCGGCCAAAACTTGATACAAGAAAGTGTGAATAAACAAACAGGTTTGTTTTTTCCCCTTTTCTTTTTCTCTTTCTCATGGCCCGGCCCACCGGCTCAATCCCCGGTGTCCCCGGATGCCAGTCCACCCCTGCCAAGATGAGACTGTTTTCTTCCATCCATAACATTAGGAATACTCTCAGGTGATTGGATGTGAAGGGATTATTGTATTTCTTCAGCCTGTACTGTTAGTCTGACAGACTTACTGTTTGTAGGCTGTTCTCATTTTACAGGTGAAAAAAACACATGAAAATAGTGGTGGGAAGTTGTGACTGGGTCATAGATTATTGAAGCTCATCTGTGTTACCTGAAATAAGAGTCTCTGCAGAGTCTCCATCTTGTGGCTCACTTGGTGATGCTTTTCAGGTTGTTTTTAATGTTACTCAAAGCACTTTTGGGATTTTTAACATCCACAGTTTGTGATCTGTGAAGATCATCAGAGATGCAAAAACCAGACGAGCTTTTTAACCCAGACACTAACGTTGAAACTCTATCATCACTCTCTATTACAGTCCTAATCAAAGCCATAGCAGAGGCTGACATAATCTCAGCCTCTACCATGTCATCATGTCTACTTGGTTTAGATACATTTAGGTCATTCAGGGAATAAGCTGACTCATATGTTTTTCATTATATAGCTCCAAATAGCTGAAGCTGTGCATTTCTGCTGGTATTTACAGTGAGCTGAAGGAATGTTTCTAGTCTGTGTGTGTGTATATTAGACTGTAGTTTGCCCTGAAAGGAGCTCAGTTTTGTTAATAACTACATATTTTATTTATAACATTGTCAACAATGAGGAAGCAAAGTGAAGTTAATCAGGAAACATGCAAGAGTTTTAATAAATAGATCAAAAGGACAAAATATACTAATTTAGTAAATATGAATGAAATAAATTTCAGTCAGGACTGCTTTAGTCAAAATAAATGATTTATTTACAATAAATGTGCATTAGGATTTGTATAGCGCCTTTGAGTGCTTTACATGGATATGCATACAATCATATATTTGGTGGTATGGGTCTGTTCTGGGACCTCCTTGTCCTTTCCATGAGCTTACATGGAAAGCCGGAGGCAGGGAGAGCACTCCTCCCTGACCTTCCCTGAGCCCTAGCTAAAGGCTAAAGCAAGGAGAGCGGTTTAGCAGAAACCCCCTGGAACAGATCACAGCATATGTTAATGATAAAAAAATGACACCCAGTTACTTGGATACATACTGACCAGGAGGAGTTGGGGCGGAGGTGGGTTGCGCAATGCTTGCTGAGGAGGTAAAAGGCAGCTGTCGCGGTTTAAGTCGTGCTTCCTGTATGCTGTGACCAATAAGGGGCCAGTTTGTTGACTGAAGGTGTGGCTGGCTTGACGTCAGAGGCCTGCCTGAACTAACGCTATGCTCAATTAATAAATGTCCCCATCCTATGTAGTCAGGTAGTGTGGTTTGTTTAATTAGAAAAAAAATAAAATTTAGTCCTGATGTCATTTTAATGCACTTTGAGAAGCTTTAGAAACTAAATTAGATGTTAAAAAAAAAAAAAAAAGAAACCTGTATTGTGTACTGTAGAACTAACACATTGTTTTTATGTGAGGAAACCTGCACCTCAGTGTCTGTATTGAGATATTGGAGATACTTTTTCAAAATGAATTGATAAATAAAGACACATTACTGTTTGTCTTTCAGAGTACAGTCTGTGCAGAAACTGTAGTTTAACGTATATGACTCGTAGGAAGCATTAAAATGATAATGAATCTTTTCAGTGATGAACAAAATCTGCCTCCTGCAGCAGTCGAGAGTTTAGATCCTTTCTCTGTCGCACTCGTTTCCTCTTTCTTTGCACTTTGAATAAATAATGTGAATTTATTTAGGATAGATTCTCTTTTCTGTTTGTCTATTGAATAATCACTGAACCATTGGTAACAATTTCAGAATTTTTGGAGACCAAAGTGCATGTGATAATTATTGAAATGTGGTGAAACGACCCTTGTGTTAACAATGACCTTCCTTCAGTGAAGGCCTTTTCTGGTAAAAACACTGACCACATCACAATTTCTGATGCATCCACTACGCTTTTAGAAATCCAACGTAAAAGTATTTGGGGAGGTGAAAAAGAATGTGTTAATCTGTGTTCATTTATTATTGACAAATATGAATCAATACTTACATTTCCAAAGATCAATTATGACATTCTGTGAAGCTCATTAACATTACAACAAAGCTGAGAATGTGAGTACAGTATAATTTAAATGTTTGGGGTCTAAAACTTCAAACTTGTGAAATATTAAATTTGCACAGTTTATTTATGATAAACTAATGTCAAATGTTTCAATTTTCTAAATAAATGTTGCTGGTCTCTCTTTAAAACAGATGAACATGATGTGTTAGAGCAGATATGAACAACTTTCATCAGAAATAAGGGTAAAAAAAGAAAAATCTATTTAGTTCATTTAGTTACTATCATGCTTAAAATGTAAATCATGTACAGTGGGGCAAAAAAGTATTTAGTCAGCCACCAATTGTGCAAGTTCTCCCACTTAAAATGATGACAGAGGTCTGTAATTTTCATCATAGGTACACTTCAACTGTGAGAGACAGAATGTGAAAAAAAAAATCCAGGAATTCACATTGTAGGATTTTTAAAGAATTTATTTGTAAATTATGGTGGAAAATAAGTATTTGATCAATAACAAAAATTCAACTCAATACTTTGTAATATAACCTTTGTTGGCAATAACAGAGGTCAAACGATTACTATAGGTCTTTACCAGGTTTGCACACACAGTAGCTGGTATTTTGGCCCATTCCTCCATGCAGATCTTCTCGAGAGCAGTGATGTTTTGGGGCTGTCGCCGAGCAACACAGACTTTCAACTCCCTCCACAGATTTTCTATGGGGTTGAGGTCTGGAGACTGGCTAGGCCACTCCAGGACTTTCAAATGCTTCTTACGGAGCCACTCCTTCGCTGCCCGGGCGGTGTGTTTGGGATCATTGTCATGCTGGAAGACCCAGCCACGTTTCATCTTCAAAGCTCTCACTGATGGAAGGAGGTTTTGGCTCAAAATCTCACGATACATGGCCCCATTCATTCTTTCCTTAACACGGATCAGTCGTCCTCTCCCCTTAGCAGAAAAATAGCCCCAAAGCATGATGTTTCCACCCCCATGCTTCACAGTAGGTATGGTGTTCTTGGGATGCAACTCAGTATTCTTCTTCCTCCAAACACGACGAGTTGAGTTTATACCAAAAAGTTCTATTTTGGTTTCATCTGACCACATGACATTCTCCCAATCCTCTGCTGTATCATCCATGTGCTCTCTGGCAAACTTCAGACGGGCCTGGACATGCACTGGCTTAAGCAGGGGGACACGTCTGGCACTGCAGGATTTGATTCCCTGTCGGCGTAGTGTGTTACTGATGGTAACCTTTGTTACTTTGGTCCCAGCTCTCTGCAGGTCATTCACCAGGTCCCCCGTGTGGTTCTGGGATTTTTTGCTCACCGTTCTCATGATCATTTTGACCCCACGGGATGAGATCTTGCGTGGAGCCCCAGATCGAGGGAGATTATCAGTGGTCTTGTATGTCTTCCATTTTTTGATAATTGCTCCCACAGTTGATTTTTTCACACCAAGCTGCTTGCCTATTGTAGATTCACTCTTCCCAGTCTGGTGCAGGTCTACAATTCTTTTCCTGGTGTCCTTCGACAGCTCTTTGGTCTTGGCCATAGTGGAGTTTGGAGTCTGACTGTTTGAGGTTGTGGACAGGTGTCTTTTATACAGATAATATAATAATTGTTCCACTATTTTTGAATCTGTCAAACACCTTTAATGGTTGGTTTTCTTTAAGTCTATGACAAAGTTGTTTATGATGTATATGCAAACACTCATCTCACGTCATATATTTAAATCCAGCTTCAGGTAGTCCAGTTTGTTTTCCAGGGAAAAGACATTAGAACACAGGATGGAAGGAAGCGGCGTTTTTTGAGGATTAGCTTTTAGCTTGGTTGCTAGCCCCGCTCGGCATCCCTGCTCCTGCTTCTGATCACACCGCTTATGTCTCCTCTGCTGGCGGACACCGCTGGTACGAGACTCCACTGCTTCACAGGCTGCTGGTTGTAGCTGGCTCCGTAGGAGGTCCAGATCTTCACATCTACCGGACTATAACTCTTTGTTTTGCCTAAATCTAAGATTTCCTGGTGGTCGTATTCTATTTTATAGTAACTACGCTGCAGGTTCACTGAGAAATGATTAGAGGTGACTGAGTTATCTGCTGATATATATCTGTTGCTAACGCGAGCCTCTACAGACGCAGCCTGTAGAGATGTTATAGGATACATGGGGTGAAGCTGCCCCGTGTAGTTAGTACCACCTAACTCTACAAACTTCTAGAAGATTTAAGGTCTTCTGCTGTGTGTGGGCTTGGTGAAATCCAGGTAGTTGATGATATATGCCAGAGACGGCGTTGTTCAGGGACGACTTCTTCTTCCTGTGTTTTATGGCAGGTGACACTCTCAGGGATGGCTCTGCTGTAAATAGACTTATACTCAAAAAGGTACTACAGGTTGGCCAGGTCAGCAATATTTATTAATGTTTATATAATTATATAATCTAAAAATAACAAAATAAAACAACTCATATGGCATGACAGCTAAGGACATGTTTCTTAACACTCAAATTAAGATTTTAAGTATTTCAAACATATTTAAAAACTGAAAATGTACAATATTTCTATATATTGCACCTTTCATAAGGTTCCTCCTGTCAGGGTTTGGTGTAGGTGTGGACCTAAACACAGAGAAAGATGGAGGCAGAATGCAGGCGTAGCATTCCTGGAAACAGTCCATGTTTATTCCAAGCTAAAAAACTCAAAGGGCAGCACAAAGAAACCAGGGAACAAACACAGCAGGACATGAGGAAGGTAGACATTGACAATGAACCAGCAAACATTCAGTGTTCAAGCACTCAGCTAAATAGTAGAGGAGGCCTGATTGGGAACGGGCCACACCTGGGTGGAAACATGAGGGAGCTAATCAGTCACAAACCAAGCACACAGACATCACTGGGGGGTGGAGCCACAAGCAGGAAACCCTGGAACACAGAGACAAGAGTTACAGTAGAAAACAGAATAAACAAAGACTCAGAACACAAGGACTAAACACAAACTAAACAGAAGCTGACACCTCCATCCTGTTTAAAATACTGATGATTCAGCAGAATGGCTTTGAGCCTGCTGGACACAAACAGCTTGGGTCAGTCCTTTTTTTACTGGTTACATGATGAATTATCAATGAAGAGAGACTGTTTCACTTTAATCAAATCCTCTATCATTAACCTTCTAAATGAATCCTTTAGAAATCATTTTTAACGTTCTGACCAACAGTGTGCATTAGTTTGAGCTCTACTTCTCCCACTGATCAGTTGATGTCTCCACTACTGACCTGAGGGCCATTGTTGGGGTGTTGGGAAGCATCAGTAGACAGTCCCATGTCTGACGCTCACTGTTGTCATACAACACAAACTCTCTGATCTTGACTTTTACTCCACTGTTGAAGTCAGCAGACAGCTTCATGAATCTGACTGTGTGATTGTCCTCCATCCTCACCTGGTAACACAGAGAAACTATTAGGTCAGCACACTGTTTTAACTACATATACAAAAACTCACCCATTCACAACATTGACAATCAGAAATTAAATGAAAACTAAAATAAATCAGAAGTCACCCAATTAACACACTTCTAGCAGGTTTAAAAAACATGAATTTAAAGCTGCAGTGTGTACTTTTTTTTTGTGCTTCATTTGGTGATAAATCCATCCTAACCTTTGATGGCGTTGTGATTCAAAGTTTTCTGAGAGAACTCTGGACCTCTGCTCCTTCTCATGGCTCTGTATCTGAGCTTTAGAAAAACAAGGGGCGAGACGCTACATTTCAGCCAATCAGAGATCTTTTTACTAAAGTAGATGTGTGAAAAAGGAAGGTTTTTAAAATCTAATTTCACCACTTTTTTCATCATTTTTGGTCACTTTGAACAAGGGCTGAAAGGATTCATAGAGTTACTCGATTAACTCGATTACAAAAATTCCTCGAGGCAAAAATTGTGCCTCGAAGCATTGTTACATTCCTATGACGCGCACTATACGTGCAGCAACCGCACACCGCTAGCGCATCATCAATGTGTGACAAACATTCTGAATTTAGTTTAGCGCCATGGCGGAGAGTAAACGACAGAGAACCTTAAAGTCTGGGATCATTACATCCTCAAAAATGAAGAAAACAAGGTGCAATCATGTGTTTACTGTAAACAATACCTGTCATACCACAGCAGTACGACTTCAATGATGCAGCATCTGAACCAAAAGCATCCACATGCTGTTTATACAAGTGTTACTGAAACAAGGTAATGTAGCGCTAATTTAGACCTGGGCCGATTATCAATAAATACATAAATTAACTGGACGATAAATTAAAATGAACGCGGAAGTTTTCCAGCCTTGATATATTGACATATGCATGTGTATTTGACTGTGTGTCTGTCAGCTGCAGAGGTTAGCGTTAGCATGGATATAAAACAGCAGATAACTCAGTCAGTTCTAATAATTTATCAGTGAACCTGCAGCGTAATTACTCTAAAATAGTACACGACCATCAGGTAATCTTAGATTTATGTAAATCAAACAGTTATAGTCCGATAGATGCAGCAACTCTAGCTTCAGATTGCTACAGCGGCTACACCCAGCGGCCTGTGGAGCCTCGTACTCCGCCAGAGGAGGAGACGTAAGCGGTGTGATCGGAAACACGTACTGTACGCGTGTACACACAAACCAGGGTAGATGGTCTTTAAATCCTTAAAAAGGTAAAGTATTAAATGTGATGTAGCCAAATCTAAGGCCTTAAAAACTTTACATTTGAGAAAAATGGGATTAAATTAGAGAAATTGTAGCATTAAATATTGTGGTACGTCTCAGTGCCTGTGCTCTGAAGTGTTGTGGACTTTAAACACTCTCTGGTCTCTGATCATCACTGTGACTATTCTAATAATGTCAGCAGCACAATATTTTATATAGAATAGAAATACTTTATTAAGCCTGATATAAATTAATTTTCTCAGCTGCTAAAAACATAATTCCAGTGTTTGTCAAACACATACATACACAGGTTTCTAGGTTACCATAGCAAATAGGCTGAGCCCAGAAATTATATATTATTTGTTAGTAGTTAGTTAGTTGACTTAACTGGCACTTATTAACACTACATGGTTAAATTGCAATAAATGGGCTCAGTTTTGGAGCCAAATGTTGTTTTTTTGATCAATAAAAGCCAAAGGATACCAATGTTCAGATGTTATAGTTTTCAATAAAGCAAAAGAAATTGCTTCAAAGTCACTGAGAGATATTTTTTTTAGAAAAAGCCTGTTTTTCTCAGCTTTTTGCTCTGAAACTGGTGATTTGTGTAAAACTTGCTCTATTCAACGGCTGATTACAGAAGAAAACCACTGGCCCAGTGCACACGTTCAGAAGCTGATCAAGAAGCTCTGTGCGATCTCACTCAACCACATCACCGTGGTTACCAACATGTCACCAGATCAAGTGCAAAGTAATGAACTTGTGAGGTTACTTAGTGCAGGAAGTATAGTTATCACATTTAACATTTAACATCCCTTTTATTGTGAAAATCTGGCAAAACTGTGTAAATAGTTCTCAGGAAGTTCTTTTTTTGTTTTCCCGTTTTCTGCAAACTTGGAAAATCAGAGACTATGTGTTGCTATCATTGTCTTGAAGGAAGGTCGGTACTATGCCAACAAAGTGTTCTGTAACCAGGTACAGGAACAGCATAATTTCACTGAGAATAGGTAAACAATCCAGACTATAGGTGTCAAACGTGCTGGGGCACAGAAGCCCTAGTTAGTCCAGTGTCCAGAACCTCTGCCTATCACTGGAGAAACAGAGACTCAAATATTAAACCTATGTATGTATTTTATTATAAAACATCAATCAGAAATGCTGGAAACATGAAACAACAATATTATGTATGTGAACTATATTACATGCACTAAAACTAAAATATAACAAAATTACTGAAGAATATAACAAATTGTCAATTTAACAACACTCAGCAAAGCTCTTTTGCTGGTAACTATGGTAACATTCTGTTTGGAAGAAATGGAAGCTTTCGGTTCTAAAATGTTTTGATCTTCTAGGTTCTAAAATGCTTTGATCTTTGAAGTTCTAAAATGCTTTGATCTTCACATGATCTTTATTGTCAGAACATTTCACAAACTCCTTGGACTCAGTGACTTTACTTATTATATTTCTGACAACAGCAATAATTTTGATCTAATGATGGAAGTGCATCAGTTCAATGTAAAGAGTCTGGAACAAACATGCTTTGATGTCCTTAAGAATCATCTCTGTACAGAAAACTGCATTGGGCTGTGGCAGTTTACTAAAGTCTGGTATATTCCCATTTTGTTTCATCTGAAGTATGAGGCCTTTCACTTTATCTGTGAGAATTTTGAGGAGGTTTCACTCTGTGAAGAGTTTTTGCAGCTTGCGGAGCAGGAGCTGGCTGATATCCTGTGTCAGGATGACCTTACTGTGACCCAGGAGAGCACAGTTTATCAAAGTGTTTTAAGATGGATAAACCACATGCCTGAGGAACGACAGGGAGCCATTTCTACTCTGTTACCAAAGGTACGACTGGGGCTGATGGACAAAAGTTACATCACAGACAATGTGCTTAACGATGATGTGGTAAAAACAAACCCTGAGTCCCACCTCTTGGTCTCTAATACCCTTAAAGTCATGTCTCAACCTTCGTTACTCTGCTCTGAGTCTGGGATCAACAACACCTTGTTTTGCCGTCGTTTGCCAAACGCCATCTTACTGATGTTTAGATTATTTTCTAAGACCATAGAGGCCTTTGACTACAGAACTAACAGCTGGATCACAGTTCAGACTAATCCCAGTCTGGAGGATTCCATGACTCACTTACTATTCTACAGCACTGTCTTCCTTGGTAGATGCTTCTACATTGTGGGTGGTGTTTTAAGTTGGACCGTCCCCTGTAACAGAGTGTGGAGGTTTAACCTAGTCACACACACTTGGCAGCAGATGTCACCAATGCAGGAGTCACGGAGCTTTGTGAGTGTTACCGTGCTAAAGGGATACATCTACGCTATGGGAGGCTGCAGGGATGATGATGGTACCTCACGAAGAACTGCTGAACGCTACCAGCCCAACATCAACCAGTGGACGTTCATTGCATCAATGAATGAAGAGAGGATCAGCGCCAGCTGCACCACACTGAACAACAAGATTTACATATGTGGAGGATGGAGTAATAGAGTACTGAATACTGCTGAGTATTACAACCCAGACACCAACCAGTGGACACTGATCACTCCCATGGGAACACCTCGGTGTGGACTTGCAGTCGTTGCATATATGGGCCACATTTTTGCAGTTGGAGGAAGCGATGGGTCCAGACGTCTGAGTTCTGCTGAGGCTTATGACCCAGTGACCAACACCTGGTACAATGTCCCTGAAATGGTCCACAGACACAGTTACTTTGACATTGTAGTGATGAACAAGAAGATATTTGTTGTCTCTTGTAGCACAGGAGACAGAATTGTTGAGTGCTATGACTACACTACAAATACTTGGTCTGTGGTATTTTCTGGCATGGACCACAATGATTGGGTGAAATGCTGTGTGATTTCTGGACTTCCCAACATGGCTGAGTACTGTTCACCTCATAAACCCATCATACCCAGGACACAGGTCTAAAATAAGTCTAAACTAGATACTGAGATGGAGCAAATGTTATTTTCCATGATCCTAACTGGGAGTGTAACCTGCTCTGACCAGGTCTGTGTGTATCAATAAAAGTGTTTAAAGACATTAGAAGAACTAATGTGTGAATAAATGGATCAGTTCATGTCTCAGCTCAGATGGGATGGTTTTAATCAGCCTGGACCAACCTGAGTTGGTGATGATCTAGAAAAAAAATACTACATTTTAGTGGTGACAACACATAGCAGACATGTAGATGTACTGAATTTAATTAAAATTAATGTAGTGGTTAGCACTTATTTATTTTAAAGATCAAGACAAAACAATGCAATTCTGCGACACAACAAACCATTGAAAACAATAGAACCTATTTTACCATTTAGAATAATGCACTGTAATACAATATAACACCTACAGACCAGGTTAGGTGTTCAGCCTAAGTTACCATGGTGATTTAGCCTGGTAAGAAGTTATCCAGAGTCTGAGTACAGCACACACTGATTAAATGCAGGAAATTAGAGAGAGAGAGAGAGAGAGAGAAGAGGAAATCCAGCTTCAGAGGACAGTGTCTTCATGTATTCTTCTTGTTTTGTGTTTAATGAGTTATTCATGTTTGTTTGGTGTATTTTCTAGATTTTTTTGTGCATATTTATGGTCATTTTATGAAACTGTACAGTACATTTGTGTACTTTTATTGTCCTTTTGTTCAGTTTTGCTATTATTTTGTGTGTTGTTCCTTCATTTTGAGCATTTACTTTGGGGTGTGACCAATACTAGACTGAGTATTGTGTGGCCCACGTCTGGTCCAAACCTAAAGCTAATAAATGATTGCTAATCAGGAAATGTCCAAATGAAGCTCTGTGATGATGGGCTTTTATTGTTAGACACGTTGTCCTAACCAACAGGACAGAGGAGTTCATCTGTTGACCAATATCATAGTTAATGTTGTTGTGGACTGTCCCAGAAAAGCTGCTGCTCTCTATTTGATCTTAAAACAAAGCCTTTGCTGCAAATTAGAGATAAAATATAAGAAAAAACACTACATTTGAGGAGAATTCTTAAAACAAGAGACATTATCTGTTCATGCAGCAAGTTAAATTTACTTAACAAGAAATATTGAAAAAAGATGTTAAATCTTAAAATAAGAAGTTCCTGATAAGTATTCTAAAGGGTTAAAATAAGCAGAAATGGATGATTATTAGATTAAATTACTTGAAATCAAACTTCCTACAGCACAATAACAAGTGAAATATACTGACTATAAACAAATAATTCTTGTTAATTTTTTGTTTTTTTCAATTTTGGCAAATTAAAGCTTCAGAACAAGAAGAAAACAACTAATCTAAGTAAACAATGACTCAGCATTATTGAAAAATGATTAAGCTGTTTCTTGATACAAGTTGACTCATCTTGAAATAAACCTAAATCTACATTAAAACTAAAAGCAACATTTTAAAACCAGTTTTTGTTCTTAGAATAAACATCTTATCAGAATCACAACCAGGAGAATGAGTACCATCAACATTTATTAACAGTATGAACCGTACACCAGAAACAGTGGTTGCTGCACACTTTTTATGTCAAATTTAAAACAATTTAAGACTTTTTTAAAGCAAAACCAACAGCAATGAACAAAACACATAATATGCTGCTGTATAAAGTGCTGTGATTTGTCACGTGAAGAAGGCAAAAACAAAATGATCAAACATTTGTGCAACACTACAATGTAAAGTATTCAAACATGTCTCAGTTCAAGGTCCATCTAACATGTGAGACCTAAGGACACTGAGGGAAAACTTGTGGCGTAGCTAGCCAAGTCAGGCACAAAACAACTTATTCAAAGGCATTGCAAACAAAAACAACTGTGAACTTGTAATAGAGAATAAGAACGCTACGTCAACTGTATAAACTATGGAAGTATATCTGTACAATAATTCAATTTAAAATCCATTAACAGAAATCATTTTTCATTTTCAGAATATAGCTGCATTTTTAACTCATAAATAAAATGAATAATAAATCATACATTTTCATTTTCTTCTTCCCTTAAACATGACGCTCTGGTGGGAGGAGTCAATGCAGACTGGAGAAGAATTACAAACGGTGGAAAATCAGATCATTTCAGGTCAAAATAATGTGAGCAGCTGATTTTCTGAGGGTGCACAGATCCTAGATGACTAAGATAGTTTATAAATGTGATGACTGGACTACAATAGAGTTACACATAAGTAGTTTGATATTTGCAACCACTGTTTATTTGTCAAAGGTCACACAGCCTGTCAACATCAAAGGTGACTGTGTGGAGGTGGTTCACACTTACAAATACCTGGGAGTGCAGCTGGATGACAAACTGGACTGGACTGCCAACACAGAGGCCCTGTGCAGGAAAGGACAGAGCCGTCTGTACTTCCTCAGAAGGCTGGCGTCCTTCAACATCTGCAAGAAGCTGCTACAGATCTTCTACCAGTCTGTAGTAGCGAGCGCCCTCATGTATGCAGTGGTGTGTTGGGGGGGCAGCCTCAAGAAGAAGGACGCTGGACGCCTGGACAAACTGGTGAGGAAGGCAAGTTCTGTTGTTGGCACAGAGCTGGACAGCCTTACATCTGTGGCAGAGAAACGGACTCTGAACAGGCTACTGTCCATCATAGACAATCCACACCATCCACTGCACAGCGCCATCTCCAGGCAGAGGAGCAGCTTCAGTGACAGACTGCTGTCATTGTCCTGCTCCACTGACAGACTGAGGAAATCGTTCCTCCCCCACGCCATGCGGCTCTTTAACAACTCTGGGGGGGGGCGATAAAATCAACCATAGAACACTGGACTTAATGCTAATCACACCATGCACACTCTGTCACACACGCACTTTATCACACACACACATCTACTGTATCTTGCACACTGTCATCTGCACAACTGCACTTCAACTGGACTGGCACACACTATACTGTATTTCGATATTATACCATTATATTTTACCTCAGTACTTTCTTTGCACTGTTTTAAATTTTTTTCTTAATTTTTAAATTTTTAAATTTCTACATTGTACTTTCCCTGCATGCCCCTGTGTTCCCATACCTGTAAGCTGCTGGAACTGTGAATTTCTCTTGGAGATGAATAAAGTATCTATCTATCTATCTATCTATCTATCTATCTATCTATCTATCTATCTATCTATCTATCTATCTATTAATTCAATGAAACTTTATTTATACAGGGACAATTCCAACAATAGTCACCTTGTAGTGTGAGATAACAGGCAACACATTGTGTGATCATTGGTTTCTAAGAAGGGTTTACAGATGAAAAGCTCTATTATAGCTAAGTGTGTGCTAATATGCTAACTATTGTAATATACAGTTTTTAATAGCAGACATGATATTTACAGTAATAATATATTGTGTTTCTGGGTGTGCAAAGGTTACAGATATGTTCCAGTGAATTAATATTATTTTGATATTAATTTGAAAATATATTTTAATTAATATTTCATCCCATGGTTCTTTTTTCAATGTAGATATGGTAAACAACACCAAAATTCCATATGTTCATAATAATAAAACTTCCCCATGTGACCAAACTATAACACTGCATTTTACTAAATAATGATGACATGTATGGTGACCATACGTCTGGTTTTAAACATGTCCTCTGTTGTTTTCATGTGGTCTCTGGGTTGTCTGGGGATATTTTACTAATGACATTTCTGGGTTGTTCCCAGGGACTTTAAACGCATCTCAAGGCATGTGTTAATTTAAAAGATGTACCTCCACAAAACTGTGTTCCATCTGTCACCTGCAGTCATAGATTTGTTTCTGGTATAGATACAGATATAAATGCAACACAGCTCATCCATTGCCTAGGACACAATTCTGTTCATTTCTTACCACTGAGCAGGCTTGATACAGTCCCTCTCTCCCTCCTTGGTACTGAGTACAATGTACTCTGGCACATGAGACGGAGGCAAATGTAGTATCAGTACAGATTTAAACTTGTTTAGATGTACACAAATCAGAACTACGACATCACTCTGGAATTGTTCCCACTTTTAACACAGACCTTCATTGAAACTTTCCTCGATGAGGTCATCATTGCTCTCAAGGATTATGGTTGAAGTGCTTGTGTCGCCACTTCTGTCACCATCAGTGTCATTGTCTGTACCAATACAGTACCGTTAGGAGTGATTTAGTTTACATCATCATTGGATTCAAGGTTTTCAACTGTAGTGGAGATAATAATAATAATAATAATAATAATAATAATAATAATAATAATAATAATAATAATAATAATAATGATAATAATGATAATAATAATAATAATAAAAATAATAATATCAATATTAAAATAATAATAATAATAATAATAATAACAAAAATAATAATATTAAAATAATAATAATAATAATAACAATAACATTAATATTAAAATAATAACAATAATATTAATAATAACAATAATAAGATAATAATAATGATAATAATGATAATAATGATAATAATAATAATGATAATAATAATAATAATAATAATAATAATAATAATAATAATAATAACAATAATAATAACAATAACAATAATAATAACAATATCAATATTAAAATAATAATAATAACAATAATATCAATATTAAAATAATAATAATAATAATAATAATAATAATAATAATAATAATAATAATGATAATAATAATAATAATAATAATAATAATAACAATAACAATAATAATAACAATATCAATATTAAAATAATAATAATAACAATAATATCAATATTAAAATAATAATAATAATAATAATAATAATAATAATAATAATAATAATAACAATAATAACTCTAGTAATTGAGAATAGTTTAGTTTAAGTTAGATTCATTGCAGATTAAACAAGAGGCAACAACCGCAGAAATGCTCAGAAGCTGCGTTGGAGGCAGTGTTTATATGTAGCAATTTGATGATATTTTTTATTTATTTATTTATTTATTCAGTTCATTTTTTTTTGTCCTTTTTCATGCCGGAAAGGGCGACGGAAAAAAGCATTATGCTTATCTAGATCCGTCCCCTAATTTGAACACAGATAATTTTACATCCAACCTCGTTTCTTCCCTTTTTTTTTTTTTTTTTTTTTGTGATGTGTTCTCGTCTGCAGTCATTGTTCCTGTTGTTACTCCTCTTCACAGTCTTTTTCCCCCGTATTTCCACGAGCTTTCTTTTCCAGTCGTTGTTTACGTTCCTCCAGCTCTCCAAACGTGAAGTTCTTCTTCTCTCGGAGAACCTTCATATCCTCTGTGAGTCGCCTCAGCTTACGATCCATCCGGAAGGCACATGCACAGACACATACCCCCATCATTAGCAGGCCAAAGATCATGATTCCTAGCAGATAGATGTCCTCCACATCTTCCACTGTCAGCTGGGAGAGACAGAGCATCTGGCTTCTCCCTCGTGCGTCCACGACATATCCACTTGGGTATGTGTCCTTTGGACACGGTATTTCGTGCTGAAGCAATTGCCTCGTTGAGAAGATTTTGTCAATGGTGCTCAATGACCAGTTGATGAGTTCCATGTTGTCGCTGTAGAGTTCAATGGAGAGTTGTCTTGAGATCTGTATGCATGTAGAAATGTCCTCCTCATTTTCTCCTTAAATTGTTTCAGATTATCGGACTGTTGTGTCTCTTCGTCAAGGCTGTTCCAGAGGTTCATGGCTCTATGCACAGTACTATATTTGCCAACGTTTGATATGATCCTGTTTGGTCTAAACACATTATTATGTCTGAATTCATAGGGATTTTGATTGTATGTGAAACATTTTTGGATTTGATGTGGTAATTTTTTTGATGAAGCCCTAAATGCGTGTATTTGTGTGTTATAGTGTATTATTTCTTGCAGTTTTAGGTATTTTGACTTCTCAAATAAATCGTTTGTGTGTGTGTTGTGTGGTACTTTATGTAAAATTCTTATAGCTTTTTTTTGTTGTTTAAATAGTGGTTCAAGATACGTTTTGTAGTTATTACCCCATATTTCGGAGCAGTAATTTAAGTGCGATGCTATGAGTGAAGAATAGATTGTTTTAAGTGATTTGGTATGTAGGATTTGTTGAAGCTTCCATAGGATGTAACTGCTTTTGGCAACTTTGTTTTT
Source organism: Gouania willdenowi (assembly GCF_900634775.1). Taxonomy (NCBI): domain Eukaryota; kingdom Metazoa; phylum Chordata; class Actinopteri; order Blenniiformes; family Gobiesocidae; genus Gouania; species Gouania willdenowi. The sequence continues at coordinate 1,810,599 of NW_021145094.1, read as the reverse complement.
AACTATTTGTATATGTTTTTTCCAAGTCAGCTTGTCGTCCATCCACACTCCTAGTACCCTATATTCTTTTACTTGTTCTATTATTTCCTTGTTTAGTTTCAGTCTTATATCTCCTGTTTTTTTTCTCTTTCCAAAGTTAATGAATTTTGTTTTACTGACGTTTAGGGCTAATTTGTTTACATCTAACCAAGTTTGAATTTTTAATAGTTCCTCATTTGTTGACTCTATTAGAGTGTTAATGTCTTTGCCTGTGCATAGAATGGTTGTGTCATCTGCAAACAATGTTAGTTTTAGGCAATTTGTGACTTTGAAAATGTCGTTTATGTATAGAATGAACAGTTTTGGCCCCAAAATTTAACCCTGTGGAACACCACATTGTATGGTTTGGCATTTTGATGTGTGTTCTTCAAAGTCAACATATTGTCTCCTATTTGTCATATAGCTTTTAATCCATTTTAAGGCGTTGCGCTTTATTCCGTAATTTTGAAGTTTTTCTTCTAGAATATCATGATTAATTGTGTCAAAGGCTTTTTTTAGGTCCAGAAAAATTCCGAATACAAATAGTTTTTTTTCTAATGCTTCTCTTATATTCTCCGTGATGTCAATTATAGCCATTGCTGTTGAACGTCCTTTTCTAAATCCATATTGTCCTTCATGTAGTATATTATTGTCTTCTATAAATTTGTCGAGTCTGTTCATGAACAGTTTTTCCAGAATTTTTGATAGTTGTGGTAATATTGATATTGGTCGATAATTAGTGAAATTACATTTTTCTCCACCCTTGTAAATCGGTCTGATTTTTGCAATTTTCATTTTTTCTGGGAATACCCCATTCTTGAATGATAGATTACTTATATATGTTAGTGGCGGGGTTATTTCAGCTGTTATGGTTTTTATTAGACTCATAGTTAGATTATTAACGTCTCTGGATTTTTTTGAGGTACTGGTAGTGATTATTCTGTCCACCTCTGCTTCTGTTACTTCTTCGAGTACAAAGTACTTATCAATGTCTTTCTTCTCATTGTCAAAATGGTTCCATTTAAGTGTTGGGTGTTTATTTATCTCTTTCTCTATGTCTTTTCCAGTATTTATGAAAAAACTGTTGAGTTCTTGTGCTATTATGTTTTTATTGTGTTCTTTTACATTGTTTATTATAAAATGGTCTGCATTTTTTTCTTTGCATTTGCGCATGGTTATGTTGTTTATTATTTCCCACAATTTTTTGTTTTTGTTTTTATTCTCTTTTAATTGTTTTTCATAATATTCCCTTTTTTTTTCTCTAAGTAAATTATTAACTTTGTTTCAAAGTCTTCAATGTGTGTATTTTTTAAAGGATTTAAAATGTTTATATTGAAGTCTCCACATATCAGTAATCTCTTATTTTTGATTTCTTCTATCATTTTGGTTAGTTTCTCATTAAATATGTCTATTTTACAGTCAGGTGCACGATACAAACAGCAGATTATTATCTTACGTCCCTCTGGACTTGTAATTTTCACTGTTATACATTCCATTACTTCTTCCACAGTTAAACTCAAAGACTCTATTATCTCCATATCTATATTTTCTTTTATGAATAGTGCTACACCTCCTCCTGGCTTATGTAATCTGTTCTTATAGACAAATTTATATCCTTTTATCATAAAATCCATGCCTTTTTTTTCATTCATCCAAGTTTCTGATAGTGCTATTTGGAAAATAAATGTAGATTTTTAAAATATCCCAAATTTTAAAGCTTTTAAAATTTATCTTAAAAATGTATTGAAGTCATTGAAACATTACAAAACAGAAGCAGTATCAGATTGTCCAAAGTTGTAATGTACCCTTTAATAATAATAATAATAATAATAATAATAATAATAATAATAATAATAATTTATTCTGACTGGTTTGTCAATAAAGTTTATAAGAAGCTGGTTTTGACGTCTGCGCAAAAGTTGGGAGTGGTTGCCAGGTTAAGTTTTTTCCCGCTCATTGTGAGATTATAAAATAACTAACTTAGTGATCAAACAGTTTAACGTTGGTTAAAGATGATATTTATGTTTTATTTGGATGATGAACGGATGGTTTTTGGGGCATTTCTGTGGATATTCAACATATTTCATGCGGGGAATCGTCGGTTGTATCTGGCAACCAGCTAGAGTCAGGAACAAAGCAGTGAAATGGAGGACGGACAGAGCTGGATGATGACTACCGTTAAACTAGAAGAAGAAGAGGAAAAGGAACAAATATTAAGGAGGGAAGTGAAGCTGAGTATGAGTAAGACGGACAGTGATGATGATGATGATGATGAAGGCTGCAGGAGGAAAGCTGTGCTGGAGGAGCTTCGTCATCCCGACCATGTGTGGGACGAATGTTTGCTCCAAAGATGGAGAAAAGCGGAGAAGAAGAAACGGAGGAGTTTTCAGATGTGTGCTCTGTGAAGGAAGAGGTTAGAACACTCCGTGTGTTTCCATTCATTCACTCACTCACTCACCACATTCATCCGCTGTTACACACACACTGGAGACTAGTTTAACTGGTGACCCACTTCATTCACACTCACATTTCTCTATCAATATGTGACGATGTAAAGGTGGAACAACCTGTGTGTACTCAGTGGAACACAGAGAACAAACTACAGAAAAACACACTTTATGTTAATGAGCTAAGGAGTGGGCAGGGACCGTCTACAAGGTCACACCCCCAAAGGAAACGTCAACAATAACACCAATAACCCTGTGGACAGTCTTTATTAGGGCTCTCTATTTACTACAGCAAAAATAGTTAAGAAGATACTTTATCTTAAGCACTACAGAAGAACTATTAACAAAAATACTGTTTATTTTTAGTTTTTTATTTTATTAATATTTTATTTAAAGTTTGTAAATAACCAATACTGTAATTAATAGTCATTTCATCTATTATCCTGTAAACCAGGTTCTCATCTGGTCTCACCCTTTGACCCACATTTTGCCACAGTCATTAAATCACGACCCACTTTTTTTAGAACTCAACCAACAAAATTTAGTCTTTCAAAAATATCTGTCGACAACACACATGTATAATATTTTTAAAAATATAAATCTATATATTTTCCTGTGCAACATGCATTTCACAGCATGCCTATCAAAAGAAAAGTTTATTTCAAAAATAAAAGACAAGTCCAACATGAGAGACATTAACTTAAGTATTTATTTATTTTGACCAGCTGTCCACGACCCACTTTTGGGTCCTGACCCAGGGTTTGCCCCAGAATATGTGCTAAGTCTGGGGATAGTGAAGCCCACCGTGTTTTTGTAAAAAAAAAAAAAAATGTTAAAAGTTGAAAGGAATTGTGAAATAATGACTTATGTGATATTATAAGCATTTATTAATGATATTTAAACGTAGAGTCTTACAAAAAGGCACAATTTTGAAATACGGTTTAACAAACACAGAAAAATACAATAAAATAAATAATATCAATTGTTTTCACTGAAGTTAAATCCTAGTGAATCTTAAAACAAGACATTGCTGATCACATTTCAAAGTAAAATAAATGAACATAAATAAAAAAGTGCAAACATGGCCATGGAGTAAAACCAGGAAACTCAGAGGCTTCAGTGATTGACAGCCAACAACATGAAAAACATGAAAGTTATTAGTTATTTTATCATATATATTTCATTTTAGTCAGTGTACTGTATTTACATTATTTATTGGTTACTTTTGCTTTCTGCATCTCAATGCTAGTGCCATGGTGTAGAGTCTAGGGCTGCAACTAATGACTATTTTAATAGTCGACTAGTCATTGATTATTGAAACGATTAACTGACTAATCGTATGATAAATCGTACAATTATTTGCTCTATAATGCTACAATTTTTTTTACATTTGGCTTGGGTCAAATTACGATAAATAAAAACAATAAATAAATGAATAAAACAATTCTCAACTTAAAGTGTAAACAGGTTCCTTACAAACACAAATTAAACTGAATAAATCATCACCAGAATGTGATTCATTAATAACATTTATTCATTATAAAAAGCTACAATATCTGCTGACTCATAGAGCTGATATTTTATGAAACATGTTTGTACCTATGGATCACTGCATTAGTAATATTGTATATCATCTATTTATTTCCTCATTTATAATGATTATTTTAGAAACAAATAAAAAGTAGTATACTGTCTCCAATCTGGCACAACCCCGACTTTAAAAATAAAAAAACACCACTTTATCTGAAGACATGGGAAGAGAGTGGAATCACTCATCTCCAAGACCTCTTTGAAAATGACAAGCTTAGGACATATAATAATCTAACCCAAGCTTTCGGTATAAATAAATGTAACTTTCTACAGTACTTACAAGTAACAGAAACAATAAAGAAAACTACTCCACTAGACTTAACTACTTTACAACCTCCAGAACTGGCTATATATATGAAAAAAATCTCAACAAAATCAAAAAAACTCTCAAAAATATACAGAGCTCTCTCGATCACCAACTGTAATTACTTACCAATCGCTAAGTGGGAGGCCGAACTCTCAATCACCCCGAGCATTGATTTCTGGACAGAAATTTGTCGTAATACTTTTAAGATGACGAAAAACACAAATCTTCAGCTAATTCAATACAAGGTCCTCCACAGATCCCACATTACCCAACAGAAAATGCATAAAATGGGCTTCTCCTCAACAGACATCTGCTCTCAGTGCACCCAGAATACAGCGGATTCCTATTTACATGCCTTATGGCTTTGCTCCCCAGTGCAATACTTTTGGACTCTAATTACTGAAAAACTGTCCTCCATTTTGGACTGCAGAATTCCTTTATCTCTAAATCTTTGTCTGATAGGAGACCTGACAATGCTTCAACTTCCCGCAAACCGATCACAATCAATCCTTGCGGCACTAGCCATAGCAAAAAAAACAATATTACTAAATTGGAAAGACAAAAAATCCTTAAACATAAACCAATGGCAAAATCTCCTCACAGAATTTATCTCCATGGAAAAGATGTCTGCTCTCAGAAAACAAAAAAAAATAATGTGCTTTGAGGAGCGTTGGACTCCTTTTTTAATTGCATTAAATCTAAATTTTTAAAGCCTCATGATCTAGCCTGCAAGCGACTGCCAGCACCACTTTTTACTAACGCACTAGTCCAACTGTAGGCCTGGGCCGCCTTTGGGCCTCTGGGGTTGTCCTGGCCGGGTTGGCTGGGGAGGGTTGCCGGGGTGCCTGGCTGCCTCGGCGCGGGTGTGCATTCCTTCTGGGTGTTCACAGGGTCCCAGGGCTGTTCGATTTGGCGCTGTTGCCCCTTGCATGCGCATCTGGTTGGCCTCTGGGGCTGGGGCCCTGCGTGCTCCTCTGCCGCTCCTTCCCCTTGCTCCCTGTCCCCCTGTCTCGTCCTCCCCCCCCTCCTCCTTTGCTCTTGCGCCCGCCATCCGGTTGGGCTGGGTTTGGGGGGCTCCCGTTTGCCTGGGGGCTGGTGGGGGGGCTGTTGCTCCCGCCTGGGGGGCGGGCGGTGCCGTGCCGGATGGGTTGGCTGGGGGGTGGTCCCTTTGGGGGGCCTGGGGTGGTGGGGTCCGTGGCTCCGGTCCGGGGGGATCCGGGGTGGGGGTGGCTTTGGGGGTGGCTGCTGCCCGGGGTCGGCGATTGCCTCCTGGGTTGCTGGGTGGCGGGGTGTGGCCGTGGGTTGCTCCGTCGGCCCTTGCGGGTCCTCGGCTTGGCTCCCTGGGGCGCGCCTTTGCCAGGGATGTCGCTTCCGTGATGGGCCGGGCGGGGCTCCCCTCCGGTGTGGCCAGTACGGCTAGGGGTGTGGGGTGGGGGGTGCTATGGGGCCTCCCCGGGGGTCGTGTTGGGTGGGTGTGCGGGGGCGCGGCGCGTGGCTCTTGGCCTGGTGGATCCGCGTCGGGATTGGCTGGTCTGCTGGCTGGGCGCACCGGGCGCCGTGGGCGCCATTCCGGGGCGGGGGTGTCCCGGGGGTGGATCCGTGGTCTGGGTGTCCGGGGGCGTGCTCTCCTGTCATCTGCCCGGGGACCGGCCGCGGCTCGTGGCGGCGCTGCGCAGCCTTGGGTGGGGCGGGGCTGGTGGCCTGGGCCCCGCTGTCGTCCGGGGTGCGCTGGCGTCGGGGGGGTGTCTCGTGCCGGTGCGTGGGTCGTCGGGGGTCCCCTCCGTGGGGGGGGGGGGGGGCTCTTCTGGCGCCGTTGGTGTGGGATGGCGGTACCGGGCTGGGGGTGCTTCGGTACTCGGGCTTGCCGGTCCGTGGCTGGCGGGGTGGCCCTGCTTGGCGGTGGATGGTGTCCTCTTTCGTCGGGGGGGCCGGGGCCGCCTTCCGGTGGAGGGTGTTGTGTCGTGGCGCCGGGTGGGCCTGTACTGGCCCTGGTGCGGGCACGGGCCTCCCCCCTGCTCGGCCGCTCTCCTTGGCGGCGGGGGTGCGTTGCTCTGGGCCGGCGTGCGGCGGGGGTCGCTCCCTGGGGCACCGGGGGACGGGGTTGGTGCCTGGCTGCGCCCGGGGGTGGGGGGTGCCGCCGTGCTCCGCGGGGCCGTCGCAGTCTGGGGGGTGCCGTGGGGGGGGTCTCCGGCTTTGCTGCTCCGGGGCCCACAGTGCCGCTTGCCCGTCTGCACCATCTACCATCTCGCGTGGCCCGCCACGCGGACGGGCCCGGCTCGCACCGGACAGTCCTCCTACATGTACACTTCACCTCACTCCCAGCTGGTCTGGCCCATTCACAATATGCACCACACACCCATACCCAACCCTTGGGGGGCTGGATGGTGGGACTGGGGGTGGAGGGGGCCGCCACCTGTGTCACTATGTAGTGGCGTGGGGGCGGCACTCCCACCTCTAGTTACCCTACTAATCCCTGCAATTTTAATCACACCTCAACATGCCACCCCCCGGAGGGTGTACCCTCACTTACACCCTCCGGCCTATTACACCACATACACATATATCCACAGAGGTAGGATGGGGAGCACCGCTCCCCTCCATCCCCCTTCTTTTAATTACACCCCATACATTCACTGAACACACACACTCACACAGGGGATAGGGAAGTGCCTCTCCATTGGGGAATGGAGAGGCACCATAACAGGGTGGTGGGTTGGCTCACATATTTGGGCCTCTCCGGTGGGGGCCTGGCCCCTCTGTTGGTGGCTGGGCCACTACATAGAGTGAAAATACATCAGGATGGTGTGGTCGGGCGTGGCGGTGGGTCTCGGGGGGGCTTTGCTGGGGTCTCTCCTTGCGGGGTCTTTCCGGGCGGTGTCGGCCTGGTGGAGCGCGGGGACGCTTCCTCCCCTTGGGTGAGGCTTGGTGCTTGTTTCGTCGGCTGGTGGCCTTGGGGGCGGGCCCCGCGGTGTGCGGGCCTGGGGCGGCCTGCCTCGCCGGTTTGGGGGGTGGGTGTGCTGGGGGTGTGCTGGTGTCCTCACCGGGGTTGGGGCGGGGTTGCTAGGTGCCTCGGAGCGATGCTGTTTACTGGGGGGCGGCGCTAGCTGTTCCGGTGGTGGAGGTTGCTGTCGGCCGCCTGGTGGGTCTGTCCTGCCATTGGGGGTTGGGGGTTGGATTGGTGGCGTGGTGCGCTGGGTCCTTGGCTCCTTGGGGCTTTCTCGGGTGTTTATGGGGGGGGCGATGGTTGCCTCTCGGTTTGGGATCTTGGGGGCGTTCGGGGGGCTGCTTGGCCGTGTGGTGGTCGCCGGGGGCCCCCGGATTGCCCGCTCTTGCTGCTGGCCTGGCTGCTTCCGGGGCCCAGGGGCGGCTCGTGGGTTTTGCAGTGGCGGTTCTTGGAAATACATTTGTCATGGATGCACTGGCCTTGGGCTGTGGGATAACACTCATACTGGGCTCAACCACAGACACGTTGTTCCCAAATACCTGTTTTATGGAATTTCCACTCACTTCTTCCTCTGCTCACAGCCACCACCATTATTCCTAAGCCGCACACTGGTCACCAAACTGGCTTGATAACTCAACAATAAGCACAATATACACAACCACAATTTCACATCGCATCACTTGAAATCTATCGACTACTCCCCACCCATTCCTTTTCCTATTTTGTATTCCTCTTCCCTGTTAACTTCCCCACCCCTCTCCAACCCCTCACCTTGGTGTAACACTGCCCTCTCTTTTTTTACATCCTCCCTTTAATAAAGTATTTCTTACCCTTCCCTAGGGAGGGCTGGTGATGGTCACAATTATGCAATGAAATAAATAAATGTATTTAATTGCAATAACAAAATATGCATTGCTGTTAAAAGATTGCACTTCTTGTAGTGTTAACCTTCGAAAAAAAAAATTTTTAAAAAAAAAAAAAAGAAGAAAAAAAAAAAAAAAAGGAACAAATAAAAAGCACATGAAAAGCAAAAATAACTACAACAGTGTTTTTATTGCTGCTGAATCCAGTTTATTTTATATCTGATAGAGTTACATAAAGTTATGGTTGATAAATATCACTGATTTACTATAATTAAACTAGTTAAAATAGTTTCTTCTTTTCATAAAGTGGTTAGCATTAGCGCTTAGACCAGTCTTATGTGTTGTTCACTGTTACGCAGGGATTAAAGTTTTCCGTCAGGGTGATGGAATTCCGTCAAATTAAAATTATGAGACGGAAAAATTATTATTGTAATGACGAGCCTCCAGCCGTAATCCAAGTTTTGTAAGTCTTTAATGACGTACGTTGAAACCCGACCACTGTGGGCCGTAGTCGACGCCAACAAACAACAGAGCGCAGGTACCGTCTTACTCCCTCCAAACTCACCCCCGACTCTCCCCAGCCTCCCAGCCAATCACCACTTAGAACTCCCGTAAACAAAGATACTCATTGGTAGGGAAAGCTGTACGTAACGATGGTGCATTCAAAGCCATGGGACATCTCAACATTAGTGAATCATTGAATACACAACAAGTAGAACAACATAAACATAGGACCCAGTCCGTTACATTATTATTATTACAACAATATTATTATTACGATTACACCGCATAAGAAGAGGAAGAAGACTCTTCTTCCTCTTCTTATGCGGTGTAATCGTTATTATTGTCCGGCCGGCAACGACGCTCAGTGAAGGATGGTCAAATCGAGAGAAAATCGGGAAAATGGTGGCCCCGGGAGGTACACTGAAATTCGGGAGTCTCCCGGGAAAATCGGGAGGGTTGGCAAGTATGTATGGATATGGTTGGGCCATGGATAAAGATCAGTTTATAAGGTAAGTTAAAAAATGCTCTGCTTTTCATGTTGGCATTTTGTCGTTCTGCAGTAAGCTAGCCTAGGCTAGCGGCAGTATAACCAGTTGAATGTATAATCTTCAGTGTAGCAGTAGACATTTCGCTATTCTACCTTATGGTTTCCGGTAGATTATTGCGGGGCGCGTTTCTCTTTGTTGTTTGGATTCAGCATGCTTAGTTCGTAAAACCTTCCCAGGTAACTTGACTGAGCCTAATGACAGCATGGAGTCGTTGTTTGCTGAAGAGGGTACTGACACTGGTCAAATTGACGGGAAGATCAAAAACAAATGGAGATGGGCTTGGTTAGACGAAGCGGGGGATGATGGAAAGCTGTTTCGCACATGGTGCAAAAAGATGACATTGTCAGGTGTGTGTATGTGCGTTATTTGTCATAAAAAAATCCCGTATGGCGGCAATGGCAAGAAAGTGTTAGCACGCCATGCTGCAAATACTAAGCACAAGGCTGCTGTTCGAGCGCTGAAACATACCTCCTCTCTGCCTGGTGCCGTTACAGTAACAGCCGAGGCCCCCATTTCCATGGCTGATCGTGTGTGCAACCAAAAAGTGCGCATATGTGCTTTCATAGCTGAACACGATCTTTCGTTTACTCATGCCCAGCCCCTAGTAAAACTAGTTACTGCCATGGCCGAGGATCGAAGTGCTCTTCAGTGGCCCCTGCTGCCTCCTCCAGGGCCCCTGGGCCTTCCACTGCCTCTACTTCCAATAGAAAGTCAATCCAAAAAAAACGAGGGTCAGGTGTAGCCATGCTTGAGACATTTGGCTTTGTGGCTAAAAAGAAAAAGTGACTTCTGAAGTTTTGCCATGTTTGCAGCTGTTTGGGGTCCAAAATAAAATGTTTACTGTAGTCTGTTTTTGTGAGGTTTAAATAAAATGTGCACTGGAATCCTATGTGGACAATTATTTCTTAAATAAGCTAGGTAAAACCTTTCTTGAAATTATTGAAACCTAAATGGTTTGACCATATTCTTAAGGGCCTTTTTGAGACCAATTAAAATTAGTACGATAAAACTATGATGATTGTTGATGATTGTCATTCTGTTTTATAGGTGTGTGCAGGTGCCTATGTGGCAGCCGCTTGAGTCGGAAAAGCACTTTGGATGTAGTGGGCTACTGTTAAATCACTATATAATGCATACCATGTGGGTTGGGCTTGCCAATTTCTTTTCAGTCAAATCAATTTTTTTCACTTTAATCCCTGCTGTTACGACCCGAAAGGAATGAACGTATTTATAAAGGATACGGGAAAACCAGGATATACAATTTTGACGTTTTTATTTATGCAGTGCCAGGATTGCTGGGTTTCCACTGTTTCCTGAGGAAAAAGAAGCTATCAACAAAGCCCTAAATCCCATGTCCCAAAACTAACAAAAAAACAAAGAAAGACAAGGTAACGATTGACAAAGTAAGAACTGAAAGTTGGACCTGACGAGTCAGCTAAACAGAACAAAAAGGTGCAGTTCCAGGTTAACCCTGTACAGGGCCCGCGGAGCTGAGGCCACACCCAAACTAACGTGCGTGCGTGCGCGTGTGTGTGGTAACTTCTTTAAAATGTTTAATTACATAAAATAGGGGTTTGTTTTTTACATTTAATTGTTGCTTCATCTTCATCATTTCACCGCACATAAAGACAGGACAGATACAAATAAATTAGATTAATAAAAGTAAACACACAAAAAAAATCATACAGTACATCAAGCAAAAATAATGAATAAATAAATAACACACATCTAAATAGAAGAGTCTACGCTGTAAGCCCGAACGTTCAACTTCATCCATACAGCACTTTAATTTAACTATTATCAAAAAGTACAAGTAGACAGTCATCCAACCTTTTAAGTTCTGGAAAATTTTGACTTTGAAGTTAATCAATTTTTAAAAAAAATAAAAATTGAGGTAATCGATTGCTCAAATTTTTTGAGTTCTAGTAACTTATTTGGGTTTACAGTGATATAGAGCCCATTACATTTTTGGCTAAATTGGCTCCCATATTTTCCTAACTTCGACCATAGTCTGACTGTAATCTTTTCCATGGTGCATAAATTGTAGGGTTAGGTTCATTACGTTTTTCCTTTAAAAGTCAAGGAAGTTAAGTTTCTCTGTGTTGTTTTAGATGAAAAATTAAATTGGAAAGCTCATATTGATTATGTACAAAGAAAGGTCAGCAAAAGTATTGTCATTTTATATAAAGTTAGAGATGTGTTTGATTGCAGCTTGTTGAGGAGGATTTATTCCTTGATGATTCTGTCATATTTCAGTTATTGTACTGAAGTCTGGTGTAACACACATATCATTACCACATTAGAATCATCAGTAAGAAAGGTCACAGAGAACACACCAATCATATATTTATGGATAATAAACTACTTAAATTTAAGGATCATGTCGAATTAGAAATTCTGATTATTATGTGGAAAGCTAAACAAAAAAAAAAAATTCTAGACAATGTTGCACATGACGTTTGCCATAGAAGAAAATATAACTTCTGGAATATGTTTGTATGGACATCATTAAAACAGAAATCTGTCTGTTTATGGAGTTAAACTGTGGAATTTAAACGTTGTATAAGTTTTTACAAATTTAAGAAAATGTACAAAGACAAAATTATGAAAGGTTATGAAAAAAAATTGGAAACACATGAATATAACTGTAGAACTGTAAGAGAAATGATGGTGTTTTTGTTATGATTTGTGACCTGGTGATGAGTTAAGGTGGAATGTTGTGGAATCTAATTGATTTCATTTTTAAGTTGTTATTAGGAACAGATAATACAAGATTTATTTTTCCTCTGTTTCTTTTTGTTCATGTATGGAAAACTGAATTTCTCCATGGGGATGAAAAAACATTACAAAAAAAAACTGTTTTAATCTTTAAATTGAATGTAAGAATGTGTGTCTTTGTGTGTTAACCCTGAGGTGGACTGGCGACCTATGAGTGGTGTACCTTTAAAGACTTTTTAAAACTTATTAAAATAATGCAATGGGCTCTGGCGCCCTCGTGTGGCCTGGAATAGCAAAAGCATAGATAGTTGAAAGATTTTTAATTCATATGTGGGAATTTTCATTTTTTTTAAATTACTTTACAAATTAAAGTAGAATATAGAAAACTAAAAACACTTATTAAATTAATGAGTTAGACTAACAAAACACTAAAACATTAAAATAAACACCTAAATAATATTAAAATTATGTGAAAACAAAAATGGCCTCAATTCCTGATGAAAAACGGAGTAAATTAAAAACAAATAAAATGACAGCAATAATATTCTATTATTATCATATATTTATAAAATATTAATATAATTACTGAAAATATAACATCAAACCTGGAGTTAATGACAGGTGTTACAGGCACGGCCTGTCTCTTTAAGAGAGGTGTTGCATTGTGGGAGGTGGCGGCATAACCGGGTTGTTTACGTGTGGGTAATGTAGTGTTTCCGGTCAGTCCGGGTGTAGATGTTCTCCGTGTGTGCTCTCTCTGTAAAGTTATCATGCAGCGTGTTCATGACCATAAAGAGAGGATTTAAGTACATCATACCCTCAGATACCTGCCTGGGTTAGGGTTAAAAATACATAACCCAAAAACAATGCCAAATAAAAACTTTTGGAGAACAAGACAATGAAAGTAATGTAAAACACAAAAAAATAAATAAATAAAAAAACAACAAAATGAGGGGAAAAAACAATGAATACAACGTCAAAAGCTAAAAGAACAACAAAAGTAAAACGGGGAATAGTAAACAACTCAAAAACAAGTATAAGCGTAGATATGTACCGGTATGTGTGTTTTATATGTGTAAGTTTAAGTTAAATCCTGTTGAACATCCTCTCTCGCTCCCTGTTCTGATCGATGCTCGACTAGCCATGCCTGTAACGTTTCACTGCGCATGCTCCGATCATGCCGATGTGGCCGTTGTCTTCCAGACCTTCCTGACGTCACCCAGAGTTTAGGATGAAATAATGAGTGTAAATAATGAAGCTTTTTATGGTTTTACAGCTGTTTGGTCTTTATAGTGGAGTCAGTGTGGAGGAAGGAGATAGACTTATCAACAAATGTGAAGGTAGGATTATTTTAATCAGGCTCTACTACTGTGTATCAACACAGAGTAATGAGTCATTACGTGTTTATAACATGTGTAATAATCATATCCAAACAGAATGATAAAAATCTATTTATACTGATAAAGCAACAGGGAATGCACTCACCTCTGAAGGTGTGCTATGGTATCTGCCACTAAGATGTTGATAGTAAATATAATACTTCTTTTTTTCTTCTTCTTGTTATTAATTGTAAAATGAATGAGTCTGTGATAACCACATTTATTTATTTAAATAATATCCAGTGTTATCCAGGAAGTTCTATTATTATTCGCATCTTAAAAATTTAAATCCTTATTTTAATCAGAAATAAAAATGCATTAAAAAGTGACCACAAAACGGTGGAAAAGGTGGTAAAATGGGATTTTAAAAAAACACAGAAAATTGTTAAAAGTTGCAAATTAGAGAAAAGTAAAAGAAAAAAAGAAAAGAAGGGGAAAAAGAGGGGGGGAGGGGTTGCAAATTAAAGTGACCAAAAACGGACGGAAAAAGTGGTTAAAAAAAAAAAATAATACATGACTCAATTGTCAATATTGGAACAATGAGTTTAAACTGGCAAATAATAGGCATGACAAATGGTGAATGTGGTTAAAATGGCAAAATAAGTATGAAATATGGTGAAAAGAGGTTAAAAGTGACAATAATGGGTCAACATATGCAACATTAGGTGGAAAAAGTGGTGGAAAGGGTTTATAAGTGCTGAAAATGTCTTCAACGTGGAAAAAATGTGCAGAAAAGGTAATAAAATTTGTTGGAGAAGTGACAGAAATGTAGCAAAAAATGCACTAAAAGGAGCAAAAAATATGGCAAGAAATAGTGATGAGAATAGGTTAAAATATGGCAAGTTTGGTGCAGTTGCAGAATGCCCTTATTGTGGCAATTAAAAATAGAAATAAAGTGTAACCTTTAAAAAAGAAACATTTTGGCTTTTCTTCAAATCTCATAAAAGTAAAGTTTGCAATCACAAATGTTATTTTAGAACAGTAATGATAAAGCTATTTATTAATAAAGTTCAAAGAAAAAAGAGCAGCTGTTAATGGATCTTCTTCATCCTCTAGTGTGTAAGTTCTTGACGGTGGAGATGCAGGAGGCGCTGGAGAGGACAGGTCGGTCCAAGGAGGTGCTGGAGTTGGGGGAGGTGCTGGACACGGGCAAGAGTAGACGCAATATTAAATAGTACACGTTGTAAGAACAACACACTCATCAACCATAATTATCCTTAAATAGCTTTAGAATGCTTAGGATTTTAAAGCATTGCATCGTGGGTAGTTGATGATCTGTGTGTTGATGTTTAGGGAGACCCGTTTGACTGAGGCCGTGGACAACATCTGTGAACGCATCCTGCAGTACAGCGTTCACGCATAGAGGCCTGGAAGTCTACGCTACGCCAAGGTCAGTCCACCGCCTCATTGTTACCTTTAAACAATCCTCCACTGGTTTTACAAGTTTGGCCTAAAACCTTTGAAATGTAATTATTAGAAGATCTATGCCTAACCAAACATTATTTGTTTAATTATTGTTTTTTTTATTTGGCTTTCATAAATAATTATGCATATTTACAGATATTGTACATGATATGAGTGATAACACGTGTTATAAAGGCTATTTTACACAATAGGTGTGGCTACAGATTTATACTTGTTCGTTGGTGTACCATGGGCACTAAAAGTCTGGGAACCACTGATCTACACAACTAAAAAGTACAAACATGTAGAGGCAGCTCAGTGGGAGCACTAAACAGAAACTAAAAAAGGAGAAGGAGATCAGAAACACAGAACATATAAAGAAGCATAAACTGAATATAGGTCATTTTTTCACTCCAGTGTATTTTGCCAGATCAGCATTTCTTTGAGAGAAATTGTCAGGTTTCCAGATGTTTATGTTTTGCCAGATTAAACTGATGCTGATGTGTTTTATTTTCATAGCATCATATGTGAGTGAGGGGCTTTGATAGATGACATAGTGGTACATTTGTATTTCTATGAGCATTTGCACATCTGTACGTCATAATGCACATGATGACAGTTAGACATTGGTGCAGTGAGTAAATGTATGTATATTACTGGAATTTATTTATTCTTTTGCCATATTATAGTAATCCTGGGGTCGTGATGATGGGGCCCTTGAATATTGTTGCCCAGGGTACAGCGGTGTTAATCTGGCCCTGCCGTGAGGGAAAGGATGTTTATTTATGTGGAAATGTTCTTCTCACTCTCATCCTTGTCTGTTTCAAACACCGTCTAACCTGGTAAAAAACTACACAAATCATCACTGACTCCTAAATCAGAGACACCAGTGCCTGTTTAACTTTAATGTGTCTATAAAGCTCTGTTTGTTTGTAACGCTGCTGTGCTCTGTGAAAACATGACTCAGCTTTAATCAGCTTCACCTGCTCAGTGTTTAAACATCTCATCAGAGCTACAGAACATCTGGATAAAGTTGTTCTGTTGTTGTGGACGAGACCATCAATACCAGTGATTGTAGAGTCTGAAACATCACAGATTATTGATAACTTCTGATACTGTAAAATATTCTAGCCTCTAGTGGTGAAAAAACACTTCTTACACGTGATGTTTGCACATTTATTTTTGTTTAATCATTACGTTCTGTAATGATGTCATCAGGATCATTTAAATGAGGTTAATTTAAATTAAGTTGATCAAAACTTAATCAATAAACCTGATCAGATTCAGTAAATCATTGATCCCTGAGGGTAAATATAGTGACATTAATGCTGTTCTCATACATCTTTATATAACATGAATAATTAAAAAGGAACAGTCAGAATAATCCATGTCACTACAACTTATATCTACCTTTTATTGTATTTTACTCATTATTTTAAACATAGATATTTGTTTAATTATAGTTTTCTTTTTTATTGGTATTTATTTTGTTTCCTCACAGTACAACTTATATCTTCCTTTTAATTGTATCTTTCTTTTCTTTTTTTCATCCATTTTTGTTTAATTATGGGTTTTTTATTTTCTTATGGTCCATGTGGGCTCCCCATGTTGGTGACCCCTGATTTAGAGAAACTAAAAGCAGCATGAGTTGGCATTTTTTGAAAAAGCTGCTAAAGGATCTAAAAAGCAGGCTGAATGCTTCACTCCAATAGGATGTTTACAGGCAGTGGGGCCGTGTGACATCATCAATCACCTGATTTCAAGATGGTGGAACACAGGTTCTTAAATGGTAAAATAGTCCCATTTTTAAAAGTTAGTAAAATAAATATGGTGCATAATAATAAGTTTTGTTTGGTATAGATCTTCTAATAGTACATTTCAATCATTTTAGACCAAACTTGTAAAAAAAAAAAAAGTGGACGATCCCTTTAAAGCTGATCACGTGACCCAAGCAGGAAGTCAGTGTTTTGTTGGTGTGACTACAGGGAACCAGTCAGACCATGACCACACTAAAAAACCTGGTGGGTAATAAGTGAAAGTGGACCTGGGAATGCCGTACGAGCTGTGGGACCAACCGTCTGCAGAGGTCACCGACATGAAGAAACAGGTGGACCTGATCATTTAAAACTTTTAGACGACATTTATTTGTTTTTGTTAAAAGTTAAATCAACACAAGAGTCATTCATAATAGGTAATAGTTTAGTGTTTTAAATAACATGTGTTTACTAATGCAGTTGTGGGTGTGTGTTCAGTGTGAGACCATGCTGGAGCAGTACGAGGACGTAGTGGAGGACTGGTACTTCCATCACCAGGACCAGAGGCTGGAGAACTTCCTGTGTGAGAAGCACATCCTGAAGATGTCAGAGCAAGGTGACAAATATAAAGAAAGAGCAGACAATGCAGAGTGGAATCAAAAAAGTACCGTATTTGAGAGTTAAACTTACCAAGTCTCCTGAGTGCAGCAGTTCCTGATTAGAACCACAGGAGATGCTAAATGTACCAACTTAAAAAAAACCAGCCAGAATATTTTCTGAACAATTTGAGCCCATTTTTACTTATATTTTTACCATTTTTTTCTGCAACTACACCAAACTTGCCATATTTTAACCTATTTTCATCACTTTTAATGCATTTTTGCTCCCATTTCTGACACTTCTCCATCAAATTTCAATGCCTTTTCTGTACATTTTTTCCACTTTCAAGACATTTTCAGCACTTATAAACCCTTTCCACCATTTTTACCACCTAATGTTGCATATTTTGACCCATTATTGTCACTTTTAACCTCTTTTCACCATATTTCATGCTTATTTTTTTTTCTTCAATTTAACCACATTCATGATTTGTCATGCCCATCATTTGCCAGTTTAAACCATTTGTTCCAATATTAACACTTTGAAACATTTTTACCACTTTTTCTGTCTGTTTTGGCTGCTCTAATTTGTAAGTTTTAACCAGTTTAGCTCCTCCCAGTTGACTCTCTCTGAGGCGAGCTTCCTTCCTGTTCCCTCGCCGCTGTGTTCCCACAGGTGTTGGTTTGTTTTTATTATCCACACTGAGTGCACAGGTCATGTGACGGGTGGCCCCTGGAGCTGCTCCAGGGTCTCTGGGAGCTGGAGTCCACTCTCCAAAGCACTGGGTTTCTTTCCAGTGACGGCGCAGCCACAGCTGAGTTTTTCCACCAGGCGACAAACCACCACGTCTG
Source organism: Gouania willdenowi (assembly GCF_900634775.1). Taxonomy (NCBI): domain Eukaryota; kingdom Metazoa; phylum Chordata; class Actinopteri; order Blenniiformes; family Gobiesocidae; genus Gouania; species Gouania willdenowi. The sequence goes on along the minus strand of NW_021145094.1, from coordinate 1,792,672 downwards.
TGAAGAAGTAACAGAAGTCCTGAAAGTCCATCCTGAGAGAGAACTGGAGCAGTTAGCATATTTTGACTTTTAAAAAGAGGACATTTGGACTGACCTCAACATACACAAAGTACTCAATGTTTTCGTGAATCTACTTTGTAACGGCAAAATATAATATAGTAAATAAATAAGTTGTTATTGTCCATAAGGTTTAAAACTAAATGTATCTCTTTATAACAAATACTTGAAGACTGAAGTCACTCCCCTTTATCATGTCTTATTACAATCTGTCCTTGAAAAATCTCATGTCTACCTTCTTAAAATCTGTCATTCATTGAAACAATGAGAAACATCTAGAAATGAAAAAAAGAAAAAAACTCAAGGTTTACAGAATATTAAATAATCATTATATACACTTCAATAAATGACAGTGAAAGTTTACATCACATCGTCTAATGCTGACTGGGCTTTATTCTGTCTGTTGTCTGTGGAGACGAGGAAATGATGAGGTCTAGATCAGAAGAACTTTCTACATTCTCCCAGTGGCTCCTTCAGTTTCAAATCCCTCTCTGAACCTCCATGGAGGTTTGATCATCCAGAATGATATTTATTAAATAAATCCACCAGTATTCACAGGCTGCCAAGTTTCACACAATGATAAGAGTGAGATTTTAGTGACATGATGCGTTCTGGTGAAAAAAACTTGGCTTTGTCCTGTTTTAACGTTGATTTCTACCTTCAGAATGATGTCATCACCTCCATGACAGTGGCTCTCCCTGCACTGTGGCCTCCTAATGCTAGTTTTAATCAACCACAAATTACAAATGAAAACTAACAAGAATTTTGACAAATATTATTTGTCAATATTTCATTTCAACCAATTGTCCATCATTTATCTGGGGACATGTCTCATGTTGTAGGTGTTTATCACAGATGTTGATGATGACAGAGGCTCCCACTTAAAACACTGTGGCCCAAGGCAGTGCTACCTTTACCTCAGCTCTCCTTGTCTGCAACAGAAAGGACGTCATTAAAAAGATCATCATGTATAAACATTAAAACATCTTGTGATTTTCATCCTTTAAGTGATCACATGATCATATGCAGGTGTTATTATATTATAAAATGCTTTAGAAGCACCACTTCAGTCCACATAAAGCTACAATCTGGAATAACAGCTGTATTTTATACAAGAGGAAAACTTTATTCTTTAAAGATTGGATTGAAAAGGGACAATAATACATTTAATGGATGACAATGGTAATATTTACAATCATTGTGATTTTAAAGATAAATGTTCTCAGAAACAACATTCATTAGTAGTCAGGGCTATTCCTATTGCCTTGATTCATTTCATTAAAGGAATATTACAGTATTCATCAGTATCCACAAAGATCAATAAACTGTTCATTGGTAGTTATTGTTTTTAGACACTGTTATTTATTAAACAATGTTTTCATCTTCAAGTAAAGAGACAAATATTATCTTCAAACTATTAGAAAACAGATTCTATCAAAATTAGGACAAATATTTATAATTTCCTTTATTTCCTAAAATGAAATAGATTAATTTTAAAACAATGAATGATGTTTATCCATGTAAATATATTTTTAATGATTAGGTTTAATATGGATGATTACAGCTCCATGTTTAGTCAAACTAATAATGAAAGTCAACAACACGTCTTTTTTTCCTGTTCTATGGTGAAGAGGTTTTAGGAAAGAGTTGATGATTGGCTGCTCACACACACTGTGATACCTGGCTTTGATTAGCATTTGGTTACATTTGCTTTTATTTTGAAGGACAAGGATGTGGAATTTATATGTAGCAATTTGATGATATTTGGAAAACATTTGATACATAAATGTAATTTTTTTAAATTATCCCAAATGTTAAAGCTTTTAAAAGTGATCTTAAAAATGTGTTGAAGTCATTGAAAACATTACAAAACAGAAGAGAAAGTTGTAATGTACCCCTGTTATTATTATTATTATTATTATTATTATTATTATTATTATTGCTGCTTGGATAAGTGGATTGGTGTGATGTTTGTATATGAATGTAGACTGTACAGACTGATCAAAAGACAATACACAACATTGACAATCATGATAGAAACAGAAAAAACTAAACTTAAAACTAAAATAATTAATTTAACAAAATGTTTAGAACAGACACATTTTACATAGTTTATAAACATTTTCAACTCATTTAGAAAATGTAAAAACAGCTTCATTTTAAAATATCTACATTTGTGTTTTACTAAAAAAAAAAACTTCATAAATCCATAACATATTTGTGTATTTATATGTACAAAAAAACTCAATTGTCTTACTATAAATATAAATATCACAAAACCAACAGTTACTCAATGTTAAACATTTAATGTACGAAATCACTACATGTGTAGATATTATTTAAAGAGTTTCTTGAGTCTTCAGCGAACACAAATATATCATTAGAATATTTTTACTGAAATCAGAGGGAATAACTTTTAAAATATAATTTATTTTCAAAGGAAGAAGAAAAGGATTATGTTTCAATGCTTGTTTAAATAATTTACTTTCCTTAAAAAATAAGTAATAAAACATATTCTTTTAAAAAATAAGGTAAAAGCAACTGTAGATTTAATGTGATCTACAGTGATTTTACTGTCAATGCTTGTACAATATTAATCTACAATATCTATTGTTTCTGAGAACAAACCAAACATAATTTAATCATAAATAAATCAACAAATTTCCTCTGAAATCTATTAAATCATCCACAGACCAAATCCTTCAGTCTGTAACTACTTTATTCACTCTTAAATCACCATTAAACACATTTATTCTATAAAAAGTTTATTGTGACGTCAGCGCAACAGTTGAGTGGTTGCCAGGTTGAGTATTTTCCCGCTGATTGTGAGATTATAAAATAACTAACTTAGTGATCAAACAGTGAATAACGTTGGTTAAATGTGATATTTATGTTTTATTTGGATGATAAACGGATGGTTTTTGGGGCGTTTCTGTGCATATTCAACATATTTCATGCGGGGAATCGTCGGTTGTATCTGGCAACCAGCTAGAGTCAGGAACAAAGCAGTGAAATGGCGGACGGACAGAGCTGGATGATGACTACCGTTAAACTAGAAGAAGAAGAGGAAAAGGAACAAATATTATGGAGGGAAGTGAAGCTGAGTATGAGTAAGACGGACAGTGATGATGATGATGATGAAGGCTGCAGGAGGAAAGCTGTGCTGGAGGAGCTTCGTCATCCCGACCATGTGTGGGACGGAATGTTTGCTCCAAAGATGGAGAAAAGCGGAGAAGAAGAAACGGAGGAGTTTTCAGATGTGTGCTCTGTGAAGGAAGAGGTTAGAACACTCCGTGTGTTTCCATTCATTCACTCACTCACTCACCACATTCATCCGCTGTTACACACACACTGGAGACTAGTTTAACTGGTGACCCACTTCATTCACACTCACATTTCTCTATCAATATGTGACGATGTAAAGGTGGAACAACCTGTGTGTACTCAGTGGAACACAGAGAACAAACTACAGAAAAACACACTTTATGTTAATGAGCTAAGGAGTGGGCAGGGACCGTCTACAAAGTCACACCCCCAAAGGAAGCGTCAACAATAACACCAATAACCCTGTGGACAGTCTTTATTAGGGCTCTCTATTTACTACAGCAAATATAGTTAATACAGTTACTTTATCTGATTTATGTTTTCATAAATATCCAGTATTAATGTCATTAATTAGTAATAACTTAACAAAAATGTTTATTCATTTGTATTTTATTTAAAGTTTGTAAATAACCAATACTGTAATTAATAGTCATTTCATCTATTATCCTGTAAACCAGGTTCTCAACTGGTCTCACCCTGTGACCCACATTTTGCCACAGTCATTAAATCATGACCCACTTTTTTTTAGAACTCAACCAACAAAATTTAGTCTTTCAAAAATATCTGTCGACAACACACACACATAATATTTTTAAAAATATAAATCTATATATTTTCCTGTGCAACATGCATTTCACAGCATGCCTATCAAAAGAAAAGTTTATTTCAAAATAAAAGACAAGTCCATCATGAGGCATTAACTTAAGTATTTATTTATTTTGACCAGCTGTTCATGACCCACTTTTGTGTCCTGACCCAGGGTTTGCCCCAGAAAACGTGCTAAGTCTGGGGGTAGTGAAGCCCACTGGTGTTTAAAAAAAAAATTGAAATAATGACTTATGTGATATTATAAGCCATTTATTAACGATATTTAAACATAGAGTCTTACAAAAAGGCACAATCTTGAAATGCGGTTTTAAAGAACACAAAAAAAATACAATTAAAATAAATAATATCAATTGTTTTCACTGAAGTTAAATCCTAGTGAATCTTAAAACAAGACATTGCTGATCACATTTCAAAGTAAAATAAATGAACATAAATAAAAAAGTACAAACATGGCCAAGGAGTAAAACCAGGAAACTCAGTGATTGACAGCCTACATCATGAAAAACATGAAAGCTATTAGTTATTTTATCATATATATTTCATTTTAGTCAGTGTACTGTATTTACATTATTTATTGGTTACTTTTGCTTTCTGCATCTCAATGCTAGTGCCATGGTGTAGAGTCTAGGGCTGCAACTAATGACTATTTTAATAGTCGACGAGTCATTGATTATTGAAACAATTAATCAACTAATCGGATGATAAATCGTACAATTATTTACTCTATGTTGCTATAATCTTTTACATTTGGCTTGGGTCAAAGTACGATAAATAAAAACAATACATAAATGAATAAAACAATTCTCAACTTAAAGTGTAAACAGGTTCCTTACAAACTTAAATTAAACTGAATAAATCATCACCAGAATGTGATTCATTAATAATATTTATTCATTATAAAAAGCTACAATATCTGCTGACTCATAGAGCTGATATTTTATGGAACATGTTTGATTATATGGGTCACTCTATTAGTGTTATTGTATATCATTTATTTATTTCTTCATTTATAATAAAATTATTTTAGAAAAAAAATAAAAAGCACATGAAAAGCAAAACTAACTACAATAGTGTTTTTATTGCTGCTGAATCTAGTTTTTTTTTTTATATCTGATGATGATTTACATAAAGTTATGGTTGATAAATATCACTGATTTACTATAAATAAACTAGATCAGACTTGATGATTTAATCATATATATATTGAGAGTATACTAATGGGATATTCTGGTGTAATAATCACAATATTTACATTACTGTCTAACAGTGTTGGGAACGTTACTTTAAAAAAGTAATTCGTTATAATTACTCACTACTTGTTCCAAAAAGTAACTGCGTTAGTAACTGAATTATTCTATAATAAAAGTAACTCATTACCAATGAAAGTAACTATTTGCGTTACTGTTGCTATATATCAAATAATTCAGATTTTTTAGATGTGTGTCGTTGTGAGGTGCTTCATTAAATTTGACTTGCTTACAATGCGTGCGCGGTCACATGAGTAAAAACACTGGCTCTGATTGGCTACTAGGGCTGTCAAAATTGCTCAAAAATGACGTTTGAATATTCCCTCTTAACTCCACCCCCAATATTCGAATTATTCGAATATCTTTTTTTTTTTTTTTTTTAATTGCCAAAAAATATATATCTGGTTGCGCATGTTGTCAATAACGTGCATTAAGTCAATAACAGGACAAATTAATACAAAGATACATATTAAGTACTTGTTTTTTTTTATTCAAGTTAAAACATTTGACAACCTTGAACGTATTATTGCCCGCACCGTCACGCTCTCTACGCATAACCAAATGTAGCAGGCTTCAGAAACATTTTTACAGTATAGAACTGAACGCTCTGAGCGAGCTGCCGTAAACATGGAACTTTTCTACACACTTTATTAATGAATATATATTCACTGAAGTACAGGAGCCTACACTTTAGTAATATTTCCATTTAATGTGAAAAAAAATATGACAACAAATAACTTATACCCTGAGGTTCATATAAAATGAAGTGCTATTAAAACTGAAAAAGGCTACTTACATTCTTGGTGCTTGTATAAAAAAAGGAAACAAAACTGACTGTGCTATCACTGGCGTAGGATCAGGCCTCCAGGCCTACAGGTTATTTACCAAAAACACAAGACGGTCCACATTTGAAGGGGCCTGTGCTGATCTCTTTATTTACTATATTCCCAGCGGTGGAAAATACGCGTTCAGAGCGCACTGATGATCCGGGGATGGAAAGATATTTCTTTGCCATCTGAGCGACGTGAGGGTATCTCCCAGAGCCCAGAGTTTTCAACCACATGAGAGGATTTTGTTGCGGAGGAATTGGAGATTCTTGTTCATACATCGACATCTCTTTTTGAAGCAGCAGGCTGATGTCCTCCTGGTCTGGGCTGTCCGTGCAATACGTGTCTCTGAAGAGACACCCCATAGCAGATAACGCAGTTTTCTCAGCGGGTTGCGTTTGCTGATCACAGGGTTGTTCACTAGCGGCCTCACTGCCTGTGCCTTTGGCCACATTCACTTGTTTCATCTCCTCCAGAATAGCCACCTGCACCTGCCGTCTCTGCTCCTCTTTCAAATGAACGAGGCGTTGAAAGCGTGGATCCAGGTAACTTAAGCAGCATAAATGCACCCTTTTCCTGACAATAACGCTTCTCCAGATCTGTGGCGATTTAGACGTGTTTGGGTTAAAATCACTTTCACTGCTGCGGTCGAGTTGGGCTCTGCACTTTCTGTCGTCTTCCATATGCACTGTCGGGACCTGATGTCACTCCTGCCACCTGTCTCTGACCCCTCAAGCAATGCTAGCACAGCAGACAGCTGTGCCTGCTACCCATTGAACTATATAAAAACCTACCGTGGGCGTGTTTTTCCCATAATATATATATAATGTTTTTAGTAATATTCGAATATTAATTTTCACGTTCGAATTTCAATATTTTTTTACTATTCGAATATATATTCGAATTTAGAATATTCGTTGACAGCCCTATTGGCTACCATGGAACATGACGCCGCCTTAGCCAATCATAATCGCTCACCTTGTTTTTGACCCGCCTCCTCTTGCTGGTACATGTGTAAAAACACTGGCTCTGATTGGCTACCATGAAACATGACGCCGCCTTAGCCAATCATAATCACTCACCTTGTTTTCAACCCACCTCCTCACAACAGCTGAGTAAGAAGCCAGGGATGCTTTCAGATCACAGTTTATTCAATCAATGCATGTAACGCACCGCATTGAACGTTCAGTAATCATAACGGTGTTGTAACGGTGTAAAAAGTAATTAGTTAGATTACCCCGTTACTGAAAAACAAACGCCGTTATTCCAAACACTGCTGTCTAATCGGACCAGCTTTGTCTGTAAACACGTGAAATATAATTAAAAACATTGCATTTGAAGTTGGGACAGATGAATAGTGATGATAGTTTTATGCCAAAATTTATTTCACACTAAGTGTGACATGTTTGCTTTTATCTTTCCATAAAAGTGTTAAATCTGACCATTAATAAATCTGTGGCTCTCTGTGGTTTAATGATAGTAAGATGTGTAGTTTTTACTATAGTCTCTTCCTTTTATGAAGTGGTTAGCGTTAGCGCTTAGCCCAGTCTTATGTGTCGGTCACATTGTTGTTACTGGGAGCTCCCGGTAAGAGCGCTGAGCTCCCGGTTAAGAGCACTTTCCCTTCTCATTTTTGACTAAAACTGGTTGCTCAGGCCCCCCAGCAGCACTAGCCATCAGCTAACTCAGTGTTATGATGAGGGCACTATAAAATCCATTTTATTTTTTCACAAATTCTGTTTTTTTTTTTTTTCACAAGTTCCATGTTTTCCACTTTAATTTTTAAAAATTCCGTTTTTTTTTTTTATAATACAAAATAAATACTAATAAATAAAAAACCATAATTAAAAATGTATGTCATAAATGAAGTAAGATACATTTAAAAGGTAGATTTAAGTTGTAATGACTGATTATTCTGACTGCTCCTTTTTAATTATTTATGTCATATTATTATTATTTTTTTTTTTATCTTGTCTGCACATTCTGTTGAAGGTTAACACTACAAGAAGTGCAATTTTTTAACAGCAATGCATATTTTGTTATTGCAATTAAATACATTTATTTATTTCATTGCATAATTGTGACCATCACCAGCTCTCCCTAGGGAAGGGTAAGAAATACTTTATTAAAGGGAGGATGTAAAAAAAGAGAGGGCAGTGTTACACCAAGGTGAGGGGTTGGAGAGGGGTGGGGAAGTTAACAGGGAAGAGGGATACAAGATAGGAAATGGAATGGGTGGGGAGTAGTCGATTGGTTTCAAGTGATGCGATGTGAAATTGTGGTTGTGTATATTGTGCTTATTGTTGAGTTATCAAGCCAGTTTGGTGACCAGTGTGCGGCTTAGGAATAATGGTGGTGGCTGTGAACAGAGGAAGAAGTGAGTGGAAATTCCATAAAACAGGTATTTGGGAACAACGTGTCTGTGGTTGAGCCCAGTATGAGTGTTATCCCACAGCCCAAGGCCAGTGCGTCCATGACAAATGTATTTCCAAGAACCGCCACTGCAAAACCCACGAGCCGCCCCCGGGCCCGAAGAAGCAGCCAGGCCAGCAGCAAGAGCGGGCAATCCGGGGGCCCCCGGCGACCACCCCACGGCCAAGCAGCCCCCCGAACGCCCCCAAGATCCCAAGCCGAGAAGCAACCATCCCCCCCCCCATACACACCCGAGAAAGCCCCAAGGAGCCAAGGACCCAGCGCACCACGCCACCGATCCAACCCCCAACCCCCAGACCCCCCACACCCCCAGGGCCCCCTCCAAGGGCCAAGCCAGACCGCCTTGCCGGGATGTGGCCCCCTATGCATCCCGACACCCTGCCTCACGGGGCACTACCCAAGCAGGGGCCGTACCAGTAGGTATGCAAGGGCGCGGCACGCGGCACCCGCCCCAAAAGACCCCCGCCAGGACCGGCCCGGCCAGCCAGCCAATCACCCCAGGCCCCAGGAGCACCCCCCGGGACCAGGACCCCCCAAGGGCAAGCCCCCGGGCCAAGCCCCCCAGGACGCACCCCCCACCCCCGCCCAGGACCCGGCCACAGCCCAGCAGGACCGCACAGCCCCGGACAGCCCAAGGCCAGCAGCCCAGGGCCCGCCGCCCCCCGGGCAGCGCCAGCCACGGAGCAGCGCCCCCCACCGGCCCGCGAGCAACCGGCGATCCCCACCGCGGGGACGGAGGCACCCCAATGGCACACATCAAGTGCGGAACCGCAGCCCCGAGCCAAAGATGCCCCGGACCCACCCACCATTCCGCAGATGGCAGGACAGATCCACCAGGCGGCCGACAGCAACCTCCACCACCGGAACAGCTAGCGCCTCCCCCCAGTAAACAGCATCGCTCCGAGGCACCAAGCAACCCCGCCCCAACCCCGGTGAGGACACCAGCACACCCCCAGCACACCCACCCCCCAAACCGGCGAGGCAGGCCGCCCCGGGCCCACACACCGCGGGGCCCGCCCCCAAGGCCACCAGCCGACGAAACAAGCACCAAGCCACACCCAAGCCGAGGAAGCGCCCCCTCGCCCCACCAGGCCGACACCGCCCGGAAAGACCCCGCAAGGAGAGACCCCAGCAAACCCCCCCCGAGACCCACCGCCACGCCCGACCACACCATCCTGATGTATTTTTACTCTATGCAGTGGCCCAGCCACCAACAGAGGGGCCAGGCCCCCACCGGAGAGGCCCAAATATGTGAACCAACCCACCACCCTGTTATGGTGCCTCTCCATTCCCCAATGGAATGGAGAGGCACCCCGCCAGCCACGGACCGGCAAGCCCGAGTACCGAAGCACCCCCAGCCCGGTACCGCCATCCCACACCAACGGCGCCAGTAGAGCCCCCCCACCCCCCCCCCCCACGGAGGGGATCCCCGACGACCCACGCACCGGCATGAGCCCCCCCCCCGACGCCAGCGCACCCCGGACGACAGCGGGCCCCAGGCCACCAGCCCCGCCCCACCCAAGGCTGCGCAGCGCCGCCACGAGCCGCGGCCGGTCCCCGGGCAGATGACAGGAGAGCACGCCCCCGGACACCCAGACCACGGATCCACCCCCGAGACACCCCCGCCCCGGAATGGCGCCCACGGCGCCCGGTGCGCCCAGCCAGCAGACCAGCCAATCCCGACGCGGATCCACCAGGCCAAGAGCCACGCGCCGCGCCCCCGCACACCCACCCAACACGACCCCCGGGGAGGCCCCATAGCACCCCCCACCCCACACCCCTAGCCGTACTGGCCACACCGGAAGGGGGCCCCGCCCGGCCCGTCACGCAAGCGACATCCCTGGCGAAGGCGCGCCCCAGGGAGCCAAGCCGAGGACCCGCAAGGGCCGACGGAGCAACCCACGGCCACACCCAGCGACCCAGGAGGCAATCGCCGACCCCGGGCAGCAGCCACCCCCACCCCGGATCCCCCCGGACCGGAGCCACGGACCCCACCACCCCATGTTGAGGTGTGATTAAAATTGGAGGAATTAGTAGGGTAACTAGAGGTGGGAGTGCCGCCCCCACGCCACTACATAGTGACACAGGTGGCGGCCCCCTCCACCCCCAGTCCCACCATCCAGCCCCCCAAGGGTTGGGTATGGGTGTGTGGTGCATATTGTGAATGGGCCAGACCAGCTGGGAGTGAGGTGAAGTGTACATGTAGGAGGCCTGTCCGGTGCGAGCCGGGCCCGTCCGCATGGCGGGCCACGCGAGATGGTAGATGGTGCAGACGGGCAAGCGGCACTGCGGGCCCCGGAGCAGCAAAGCCGGAGACCCCCCCCCACGGCACCCCCCAGACTGCGACGGCCCCGCGGAGCACGGCGGCACCCCCCACCCCCGGGCAGCAGCCACCCCCACCCCGGATCCTCCCGGACCGGAGCCACGGACCCCACCACCCCAGGCCCCCCAACGAGACCACCCCCCAGCCAACCCATCCGGCACGGCACTGCCCGCCCCCCAGGCGGGAGCAACAGCCCCCCCACCAGCCCCCAGGCAAACGGGAGCCCCCCAAACCCAACCCAACAGGATGGTGGGCGCAAGAGCAAAGGAGGAGGGGGGGGGGGGCGAGACAGGGGGACAGGGAGCAAGGGGAAGGAGCGGCAGAGGAGAACGCAGGGCCCCAGCCCCAGAGGCCAACCAGATGCGCATGCAAGGGGCAACAGCGCCAAATCGAACAGCCCTGGGACCCTGTGAACACCCAGAAGGAATGCACACCCGCGCCGAGGCAGCCAGGCACCCCGGCAACCCTCTCCAGCCAACCTGGCCAAGACTACCCCAGAGGCCCAAGGCGGCCCAGGCCTACAGTTGGACTAGTGCGTTAGTAAAAAGTGGTGCTGGCAGTTGCTTGCAGGCTAGATCATCAGGCTTTAAAAATTTAGATTTAATGCAATTAAAAAAGGAGTCCAACGCTCCTCAAAGCACATTATTTTTTTTTGTTTTCTGAGAGCAGACATCTTTTCCATGGAGATAAATTCTGTGAGGAGGTTTTGCCATTGGTTTATGTTTAAGGATTTTTTGTCTTTCCAATTTAGGAATATTGTTTTTTTTGCTATGGCTAGTGCCGCAAGGATTGATTGTGATCGGTTTGCTGGAAGTTGAAGCATTGTCAGGTCTCCTATCAGACAAAGATTTGGAGATGAAGGAATTCTGCAGTCCGAAATGGAGGACAGTTTTTCAGTAATTAGAATCCAAAAGTGTTGCACTGGGGAGCAAAGCCATAAGGCATGTAAATAGGAATCCGCTGTATTCTGGGTGCACTGAGAGCAGATGTCTGTTGAGGAGAAGCCCATTTTATGCATTTTCTGTTGGGTAATGTGGGATCTGTGGAGGACCTTGTATTGAATTAGCTGAAGGTTTGTGTTTTTCGTCATCTTAAAAGTATTACGACAAATTTCTGTCCAGAAATCAATGCTCGGGGTGATTGAGAGTTCGGCCTCCCACTTAGCGATTGGTAAGTAATTACAGTTGGTGATCGAGAGAGCTCTGTATATTTTTGAGAGTTTTTTTGATTTTGTTGAGATTTTTTTCATATATATAGCCAGTTCTGGAGGTTGTAAAGTAGTTAAGTCTAGTGGAGTAGTTTTCTTTATTGTTTCTGTTACTTGTAAGTACTGTAGAAAGTTACATTTATTTATACCGAATGCTTGGGTTAGATTATTATATGTCCTAAGCTTGTCATTTTCAAAGAGGTCTTGGAGATGAGTGATTCCACTCTCTTCCCATGTCTTCAGATAAAGTGGTGTTTTTTTATTTTTAAAGTCGGGGTTGTACCAGATTGGAGACAGTATACTAGTTTTTAATTGGACATTTGTGATGTCCAGGGCTTTCCACCATACAGTCAGTGTGGAGGCAATTAGTGGGTTTTTAAAGCAGTTGTGATGTTTGAGGGTCGCAGTGATAAAAGGGAGATCAGAGAGTTTAATGTGTTTGCAGTCTAACTGTTCTATTTCTAGCCAGGTGTTGTAGTATTCTTTTGGTTTTAGCCATTCTGTTAAATATAGTATTTGGTTTGCTAAGTAATAATGCATGAAATTAGGGGCTTCTAAACCACCCTCGTCTTTGTTTTTTTGAAGGGTTGAAAGGCTTATTTTAGGTTTTTTATTTCTAGCATAGAATTTTGTAGTTGTAGAATCTAATCTTTGAAACCATTGTTTTGGTGGTTTCAGTGGGATCATTGAGAACAGGTAGTTTATTTTAGGTAAGATTTTCATTTTAACTGAGGCTATCCTGCCAAGTAGTGAGATGGGGAGATTGTTCCATCTCCGCAGATCTTCTGTGACTTTGTCCAACATCGGATCATGATTTAGTTTAATTAATTCATTAAAGTTTGGTGATATATTTAAGCCTAGATATCTAATTGTATTTGTGGTGGAGGGGTGTTGTGGATTTTGGTGTGCAGGATTCCATGAGTTTTTTGTCAAAGGGAGGATTGATGATTTTGTCCAGTTAATGGAATAGTCTGATAATTTAGAGAAGCTGTTTATTAGATTAAATACTTCCTCTAAAGAGGATTGTGGTTCTTCCAAATAGAGTAAGATGTCATCCGCGTAAAGATTAATTTTGTGTTCTGAGATGGATGAGTGGATTCCTTTAATAACAGAGTTCTGACGTACAGCTGCTGCGAGAGGTTCAACGAATATTGCAAAAAGCAAAGGTGAGAGTGGGCAACCTTGTCTGGTTCCCCTCTGCAGTGTGAAGGTTTGGGATGTTATTTTGTTTGTGGTTACTGAGGCCTTGGGTTTAGAGTATAGGGTGGAGATCCATTGTATGAATGATTCTCCGAAGCCAAATTTGCCAAGGACAGCAAGGAGGAACGACCAGTTGACTCTATCAAATGCTTTTTCTGCATCGAGTGACAAGATTATTTTTTTCTTTTTAGAGTTCTGTGCCATGTTGATCACATTAAACAGTCTTCTCACATTGTCTGTGGAGTGTCTATTTTTAATAAATCCTGTCTGGTCTTGGTGTATAATTGACTGTACGACTTTCTCTAACCTGGATGTGAGTGCTTTGGAAATAATTTTTAAGTCTGTGTTAATAAGTGAGATGGGACGATAGCTTGAGGGTAATATGGGGTTTTTGTCTGGTTTAAGTAGTAATTTAATGTTTGCTGTATTCATGTGACCTCCTACATGACCTTTATTTTTTATCTCTGTTACTACTCTGAAAAATAGTGGAGCCAGCATTGACCAGAAATGTTTTAGGAATTCAGCAGGGAACCCATCTGGACCTGGTGCTTTGCCTGTTGACATGCTATCCAAAGCATTTTGTAATTCTTGTAAGGTTAATGGTGAGTCTAAGGTGGTTTTCTGATCTATAGTGAGCTGTGGTAGGTTTAGTTTATTAAGAAAAGTATTAATATCTTCAGGGTCAGGGTTTAAATTTGATGAGTATAAGTTTTGATAATAATCATGAAAAATGTTATTAATGTCCTTAGGTAAGTTTAAAGTTTGACCTGCGTTATCAGAAATTGCTGCTATAAAGGAATTTTCTTTATTGTGTTTGAGCTGATTTGCTAAATATTTGCCTGATTTATTATTGTAGTCAAAGTTTTTGTATCTTAATTGTTGCAAAATGAAGTCGGTTTTTTTAGATAAGATGATATTCAGATTAAGTTTTGTATTTTGGAGTTTTTTCCCATAAAAGTTCAGAAGGGTTAGCTGCGTATTCTTCCGTAAGTTTTTTGATCTTTTCTTCAAGTGTTTTTTCTGCTATCTGTTCCTGTTTTTTCTTAAAAGAAGAGTATGATATAATCTTCCCTCTAATGACAGCCTTGCCAGTTTCCCAGAGTAAGGACGGTGACACTTCCGGGGAGTCGTTTGTCAATAGAAAGTCCTCCCATTCTTTTCTTATAATTTTTTCAAATTTACTGTCATTAAGTAATGAGGTGTTAAAGCGCCATAGAGAGGATACTTTCTGATTAGAGTCACACTGCAGGGTGAGGGATATTGGGGCATGATCGCTAATAATTATAGGATGTATTTTAGAGGAAATCTTATGTATGATGGAATTATTTGAAAGAAAAAAGTCAATTCGGGAGAAGGATTTATGCACAGGGGAGAAGAAGATATATTCTTTTTTAGTTGGGTTATTCAGTCTCCATACATCTCCTATTCCAAGATCTTCCATGTAATCCATTAGTACTTTAGCAGATCGAGATGGTTTTGTATTTGAGCACTTACTAGATCTGTCCAATGATGTGTTGAGCACCAGATTGAAGTCACCTCCGATGATTAAAGATGAGTCTGCAGAAAGGTCTGAAAGCTCTGAGAAAATTCTATGGAAAAAATCAGGGTCATCATTATTGGGGGCATATAGATTAAGAATTGTGAAACATTTATTATAGATTACTACTTTGATAATAATATATATACCCTCTGGGTCTATGACGGAGTTGATTATGTTAACAGGTAACCTTTTGTTGAGAAGAACCAAGACTCCTCTTTGTCTGGAATTGAAACATGAGTTATATATCTTGTTAAAATTTGAATCTGTCAGGGATTTTTCTTCTGATTTAAGTAAGTGAGTTTCTTGAAAGAAGACAATGTCTGCATTTAATCTTGATACATAGTCAAATATCTTAATCTTTTTAGCCTGCGAGCGAATGCCACGCACATTCCAAGAAGTTACTGTGAACTGATACATAGTATGAGGTGAATGTTAGTCCATACAGGTGTGAGCATAAGTGAGAATCTGTGAGCATTTGTGCACAACTGTGTTGTAAAAAGCTTGGATGCAAGAAAAAAAAGAAGAGGAGACATATTTATCATGCGATAGCACCACGGGGTAAAGGACTGGATCGAATAGGTTAGTGAAAAGCACAAACATACGACGACAACAACCAATATCAAAAGAGTAAAAGGAGCAAGGGGTAATTATAGGAGGTGGGGGGTGTTGTGGGTGTTGAGTGAGTGTGAAAGAAAAAAAAGAGTGAGGGGTTCGAGACGAGTGAGTTGACATGAGGGTAGAGAGTGTCCTGTGAGAGAGTACATGCCAAAAGTGTTACCAAAATCTAAGCCAATATGTAGCCTACATACAACATACATACATACACACACGGTCTATATATACCTATCCATGTTTTTATTTTAGTGTTATTATTATCTTTATGTATTTATTTATTTTAATTATTATTATTGTTATATATATATATATATATATTTATTTTTGTATATATATATATATGCATACATATACACATATACATACACATACATACATAAACATATACATACATACCACACATGTATACATATACATACATACACATACACA